>NC_045030.1:104768498-104773140 GCF_008632895.1 Mastomys coucha | reverse complement strand
AGATATCTACAGAACATTTTACCCAAACACGAAAGAATATACCTTTTCAGCACCTCAGGGAACTTTCTCCAAAATTTACCATATACTCAGTCACAAAGCAAGTTCCAACAGATATAAGAACATCAGGATCGGGTGTGAGGAGTAGGGGGTAAGAAGGCTGGGAGAAAGAAGGGAAATTGGTGGAGAGGTATATCTCTGGGACAAGCTGGAGACCAGGGATGAGGGAGGCTCCTGGGAGGATCTGGGGGTGACCCTAGCTGAGACTCCTAGCAGTGAAGGATATGGAGTCTGAAGTGGCGACTTCCTATAGCCAGGCATGAACCCCAGTGAAGGGAAGGGGACACCAAGCCTCCCACAAAACCTTCATCCCCAAATTTCCCCTGTCTACAATATGTGTATGGATAAAAATGGAACAGAGATGAGGCAATGGCCAACCAATGACTGGCCCAAGTTGAGATCCTCCCCATGGGAGAGAGACAACCCCTAACACTATTAGTAATATTCTGCTATGCTTGCAGACAGGAGCCTAGTAACTGTCCTCTGAGAGGTTTCTCCTAGAAACTAATGGAAACAGATGTAGAGACCCACAGCCAAACATTAGGCAGAGCACAAAGAGTATTGTGGAAGAGCTTGGGGAAGGACTGAGGCAGAAGACCCACAGAGCCAACTATCCAGGGCCCATGGGGGCTCACACACACTGAACCACAAACCAAAAGCATGTACGGTCTAGGCCTAGGCCCCCTACACATATGTAGCAGATATGCAGCTTGGTCTTCATGTGGATTCCCTAACATAGGAGCAGGAGCCATCTCTGACTTGGACTCTATTGCCTGCCTTTGGATCCCCTTTCCCTAGCTGGGCTTCCTTGTTTTGCCTCAGTGGACGAAAATGTGCTTAGTCCTGATAGGACTTGTGGTACCAGGGTGGGTTGGTATCTATGGGGAAGGGGAAATGGGAAAAGGGGGTGGTAGAGTGGGACTGGGAAGAAAGGACAGAGGGGTGCTCCAATTGGGATGTAAAGTGAGTAAATAACATAATGAAAAAAAAAAGAAAAAGAATAAATTTAATAATGCATATACATTTTTATCTAGTATAAAAAAAAAGACATAACAGAAAAAGAGACCTATAGGGCAATTTCCCTGATGAACATAGATGAAGAAAACTCAACAAAATACTTGGAAATCAAATAAAGGAACACATCAAAAAGAACCCACGACAACCATTATTCTTGGTTGCCTAACAGAACTAGACTGTAAGTCCCTATTTCTGAAGAAGCCTTTGGATACAGAACACACTTTGTATGCAGGCTAGAACCTAGCTGAAAGTTTCCTCCATACTGGCTAGCATTCATAGTGCTGGATAGTGTTATGTATGTTGAAATCATAAGTCATCAATATAGTCATACTTAGCTATGGATCCTGTGTGCTACAATACTGACCAGCCAGGCAAAATATTACCATGGATGCAATAGTGGCACTAGTGTCCTGGTGGTAATGAATCTTTCTGATTTTACTGAGGGAAAATACATATTTGATAATGTAAACCTAGTCAAAAGTCTATAGATAGTGAGGACATGGGCTGTAGGGACGAATCTACTACTGAATATTTTGCTAAATGGGTGTGCAATCAAACTAACTTCTAAATATTTACGTTTATGCCTATAGACTAGTGTTTTTCTCAGCCTTGGTCTGAAAAGCTAATATTTAAAGCAGAGACTCATAATTTGTCTAAATGTTAACAGTAAGAAACAGGACATCTTATACCATCTCCTCCAAGGCCCAAGAAATACTGTAGCAGACGAGGTGGAAAGACTGCGAGTCAGAGACTGGTCTTCTGGCTACTGTAATCATGAGTACACAGCAACTCTGAGCACATGGAAAAGTCTTGCCTGCCTACACATGCTAAAACTGTAAAAGTGGGAGAGACTAGTTGGAAAGGAAAAGGGGGTTACTAGATGGTGGGGGAGAAAGTGATGGGGACAGGTATGATCATACTAAGAAATTGTCAAAGATAAGAAAACACAGTGTTCAACATTCTTGCCTATTAGGAAAGTGCAAATTAAAGGTACACTAAGATTCTACCCTATCAACTCAGAATACCTATCATAAAAAAAAAAGTTCTGGTGAGAATACGGATAAAAGGAAATACTTAAAAACAAAACATTCCTGTTGGCAGGAATATAAATTGATCTAGTCCCTACGGAAGTCTATATTGAGGTCCCTTAAAAACTGAAAAAAGAACTCCCTCCTATATGACCAGCAATTCCCCTCCAGGGCAGACAACCAAAGGACTCTACAAAAACATCCACAGAAAGACCTGCATATCCAGGTGTACTACAGCACTGTTCATGCAAGTCAAGTTATAGAAGATGGCTCATCCAGGAAAGCACTTGACTCCCAACTCTCTGGGTCTAAGTTCAGATCTGCATCCGCAGAACTTATAAAAAGCCAGGTATGGAGATACCAGAGATGGCAAGATGGGAAGTGGAGACAGCCTTGCGACTCACTTTCCAGCTAGTCTACTTGAAAGAAATGGTCTTTATAAAATATAGCAGTATGTCCAATAGTCTATGTCAATAAATGAGTTAAGAGCTAGTAAAAGCACATGCAGCCAAGCCTGACAACCTGAGTTCAATTTCCAGGACCTGCATGATGACCTGATGGAAAGAGAGAAATTACTTCTGTCTATTGTTCTCTGACCTCCACACACATGCTGTATATCATATATATGTGCATACATGTGCACACATACATGCATACATACACAAGCACAGTCATACACACACACACATACACACACACACACACACACACACACACACACACACACACTAAATAAATGAAACTTTAAAAAAATGAGGAAGTCTCGAGCTGGAGAGACAGTTCAGCAGGTAAAAGCACTGACTGCTCTTCTGAAGGTCCTGAGTTCGGATCCCAGCAACCACATGGTGCCTCACAACCATCCCATAATGAGATCAGATGCCCTCTTCTGGTGCGTCTGAAGACAGCTACAGTGAATTACAAAGGAGAGAGGAGGGCCAGCAGAGGTCCTGAGATCAACAGCAGCCACACACATGATGGCTCACGGCCATCTGTACAGCTACAGTGTACTCATACACATAAAATAAATAAAATAAATCTTAAAAAAAATGAGGAAGTCTCAAGTAACCAGCCTGAGCCTGGTCTATATCTAGCTATATGGCTGAAGATTGCCTTGAATTCCCAAGCCTCCTGCCCTTACCTGCTAAGTGATAGGGTTACACCCAGGTACCATCATGATCAGCAATAAACTAGGGGAAAAAACAGCAGGGAACAGAAAGAAAACAAGTCAGTAGTCCATATGCAGCCTGTGAACATACTTTGCTAAACCTTGCAATATATATTCTTGAACTTTGTTTCTCTGTTGGTTCTTAGCCATCCATGCTAATCTGCATATGAATTCTATTGTCTCATCGCAACCTATTTGATTAGTGCCCAGGTTACACTAGAAAATAAAAATATGGGTAAAGCTCATAATGCCCCAAAAGGGAGCTTTTCAACTTCCCTATCCAGCCTCCTCGTCTCTGTGGTGGTGCCAGGCAACACTGTTCTTCTAGCCATCAAAGTAAGAAATCTGGTAATTAGCTTTGTCTCACTCTTCACTTGTTACAGTGATTAACACATTCTATTATCCCTGCAAACAGTTCCATGATCCCCTTCATCCTCTCCTCACCCCCTGCTTTGGGCCCAAAGTCTTTTAACTGTGTGTGGTGGTGGTGGTGGTGGGACAATGGCAAGTGTTCATGGAGATCAGAAGACAGTTTCAGAGCCCCCAGGAGATAGTTACAGGCGGGTAGGAGGTAACTGATGTGGGTACCAGGAACCAAATTTTTGAAGAGCAACAAGTACTCCCGGCTCTCTGACCCATAATACCCAAACTCTTGCTTCAAAAATATTAATCAAGAGGTTATCCTACTGTGATACCTTCCAACAAGTCAAATTTCTTGTAGTCTTCTCGAATATGCCATAAAGTTTCATATATCTTTACCATTATATAATTCCCTTTATCTGGCATTCCTTCCCCCACAATCCCTACTTAAACCTGTTACCTTCTTAGTAAGTTAATAGGTATTCTGCCCAGCTCAGATTCTCATCTACATTTAATCATTTCCTACACAAAGCTACTTGATTTAAACAAAAAAGATACAAAATTCTCAAAGTATATGTTCTAAGATCCTCAAATCCACGATTAATGGAAATCCATTCATTCGTGTCAGAACTTCAGGGCTAAATAACTTATCAGATGGTTAAATATTGTAACTAAAATACACTCTGCATTTTATTACATTACTACTTTGGTAACATCAACCTTTATCTTAATCTGAAAAGAAAAAATAGTGCTGTTGTCACTTTAGGAACATTATTGCATGTATAACCATACATTAAAACCCCAAAACAACCTTATAAAACCTCTTGCTGTCACACAGCAGTCACACTGTAAATCAAAACTGGGTCTCAGCAAAAGTACTAGATCTTCGGAAATCATAAGATCAATGAGAATGAAATATACAAATGCCCATAATAATAGAACTATGGTAGGTACTTGTGTCAAAACAACAGCCTGTTGTCTTAAGGAGGATATGAGCTTCTTTTTTTTTTTTTAA
>NC_045030.1:104759050-104767877 GCF_008632895.1 Mastomys coucha | reverse complement strand
TGAGCCTCTACATCTGTATTAGTCAGGTACTGTCAGAGCCTCTCAGGAGATATTTAGGCTGGCTTGTCTTTTCCTTCAGTCTCTGCTCCATAATTAATCTCTGCCACTCCTTCCATGGGTACTTGGTCCCCCTTTTAAGAAGGAATGAAATGTCCATGAGCTTCTTAGTGATCCCCTGGTTTGCCTGCCTTTATTTATACTAAAGTTGACCTAATAGAAGGCATTGACTTGCCTCCTGGTTGGTCCCCCTGTTCTCAGGCAGTCTTCCTTAGTGAAATCCCACTTACTGTTTTACAGAAGAATCACTGTGACACTATTCCATTGCCCCCCAAACCTTTGCTGACTGTTTAGCATCTGCTCTACATAACTGTGTCCTGACAAGGCACCAAAGAGCATTCACATCCTTGCTCCAGCCTGTATTTCTCGTCTCACTCCCACCCTCTTCACATAAACTCTCTTCGAGGTACAGCAGCTGTTCTTGGAACTCTTTAGAATTGTCAGGTCATGCCTTTTCAAACACGGTTTCTGGTCTGAAAGGTCACCACTCCTCTTCTGCCTGAAAATGCTTTTCTTAATAAAGCTTAAACATCACTACCTTTAGAGCTTTCGCTGAGCCCAGAATCATTATGGCCTTCACTTGATTTCTGCATCATTGTGTTTATTCTGAAAATATACTAAGCTAATTCTGCAGGGGGGGACAGAGAAGGAGGAAGGCATGCCCTGTCAAAGGACATACCCCACCAGCTACTGCAGCACTACGTGTTAAGCATACTGTTCAGGCAGCAGTGGGAAGATGGAGATGAATGACCTTTAATTCATGAGGAGCTACTGTGCTGTATGCATCTTTTGCAGTGCCTGTGTACTTGTGTAACTGGGGGTTGAGACAGCAGAGAAAAGGAGATACAGGGGAAGGAAGAGAGGAGAAACCAGAATTGAAAAGAAGGTGGATGCAGTGCAGTAAGGGCAGATGGGCGGACCCACATTTCTTGGGCTTTACATTTGGCAGAGGCCCAGCCCAGCAAGCTCAGAGGAAGTGGTTGGGGGTTGGGGGTAGGGGGCGAGAGGTGGAAAGGGGGAGGGGCCGCAGTCCTTCTGAGCCTGGCGGCCTGGACTGCTGGGCAACCACGTTCTGCCCCACCTCAGCTGGTTCCTGAAGCTGTGACTCACGCCAACAGTGCCAAACCCGGCGTGCTGGGCAGCGCAGCCCCACAGGTGGCAGCGGCTCGAGGACGGTTCCCGCCAGGCTAAGCAGTGGAGCGCCGCACAGCGCGCCTTCCCGCCTCCCAGCCGCCGCCCAAGCAGTTCCTGGCCGGCGCCAGCAGGCCTGCTCGGTCGATCTTCGAGCCGAAGATGCGGCGGGGCTGGAAGATGGCTCTGTCTGGGGGGTTGCGGTGCTGCCGCCGGGTACTGTCCTGGGTGCCAGTGCTCGTTATTGTCCTCGTCATTCTCTGGTCCTACTATGCCTACGTCTTTGAACTCTGCCTGGGTAAGTGGGGCTGGCCACATAAACTGGGGAAATTATGCTCCAGCACAATCGTCTGCCCTATCCTTCATACCTACGTCCCCAGTGCGCTCAGCCTTCACCCTGCGGCTTTTCCTTTCGCGCCCTGAAAAACTCCCAGTTTCCAACCTTGGGTTCCTCACAATATATCTTGTGCGCTGTCCCACGAGGGTCCTACCACGTTGCTTTCTCCTCTCCTCTAGGTTTTCTTATTTCTTTCCCCTACTCTCGATAAATCCCTGACTCTACCAGGACCCCCTTTCCCAGTACAGGGTAACCACTTAAGCTCTACTGCCTGGCAGCTACCTTCTGAGCCCACCCAACCAATTGAGGAAGCACCATACTCTGTGTCCTTAAAGTGCCCGCTCCACCAAAGCATCCACCTAAGGGCCCCACCATTTCCCCCTCCTACTATGATTCCTTTCATAATGGGGATTCCCTACTAGGAATCCAAAAATAATTCCTGTACTCTCCTATTAGCTCACCTTTTTTCCACAGTGAGATCCATACTTTCTCTCTGCAATCCTCAAACACTAGCTGAGAGGTTTCACATCTCCTCTCCACCCACTTATGAACCTCTCACATCAGAACATTTTGTTCTCACTTTTTACACAGGACTAAGCCCTCCATCCATCCTTTCCCTGAGATCCAAGAGTTCAAGCATGTGTGTGCGCACATGTAACACACACACACAAAGAGAGAGAGAGAGAGAGAGACACACAGAGAGAGACACACAGAGAGAGACAGAGAGAGAGAAAGTGCTTCATATGTTTGCCTTCTTATGACTCCACAGTCTGCTCTGTTCTATCTCACATTTCACACAATGATAATAAGCTTTCCCCTTTCTTTCCCTGTGGGATTTCCTCATTTTCAGAGCTCTTTTTGCGGTGTGGGAGTTGTATACAACACTCTCTTCTCATATTAGAGCTCCACAGTGTACCACACTGGGGTACAGCCTCTTCCCTTTCCACTTTGCAAAGCATTCAACTTCTCATTAGAAGGCCCACGTTATTTTCTGACACATCTCACTAGTGACTCCACTTTGTCATAGTAGGATCATGTCCCATCCACTACAATCTCATACTTGAATGTTTTCTTTACACTTCAAAGAGTCTCCACAATCTTTACCATATCCCATTGAAGAGCCACTACTTGTCTAATCTTTAACTATCTTTACTGAGAACCATTCTTCACCCCCTCCAGTGTTTTCCCACTGTCCACACCACATTCTGACACTATCAGTCTCTGGTGGTTGTCATTGTTTCCTCTTGGAATGCACGTGCCCCCTGCCTTCTCAAACCTGGGAAATCCAGTTCTTTCTTGCTGAAGTGTGTTGCTTTTGGCCTTTTCCCACAGGAATATACTTTTGTTGTTTTCTCTTCTTAAACCATCCTTTTAATGATGCTGGACTTTCCTTATACCCTGTCCTACCACAGCAGGGATCACTCTAGTCTCTCCTTATTTACAACCTGGTTCCTATCACATGCCTTGTGCTTTCAAACTCAGAATTCTCCAGTATTTCACAGCATAAAACCCAAGACCTTTTCTTGTATTTACCCACATACACTTAGATTTTCATATGTTTCCAGTCCTCTGTCTATTACATATGGCCTTCTAACATTCTCATAAACTCAAGTTAGTTTTCATAACATACACTGTCTCCTCCCAACAGAAATTTCTCATGGTCTATTGAAGAATCCCCATATCTTTTCACGTGAGATCCTATCAAGACTTATTATCACTTCAATACTGAAGTCCCATCACCAGCCCCTTATACTTGTGACCTGCAGTCTCCTATTCATTTAATGTGGAGTTCTTATTGCCACTCCACTAGAGTTCATACCCATTTCATCAAACATCCCCTCAAAGCTGCCTTCCTATGCTTTATTTATTTCATCATATCATAACTTCTCACCTAAATATTACTGCTAAGGTGCTACTTTTCAGTCCCAGGACCCAATTATACTTATAATCCCTTTCTCTTACATATATGAAAAAATTATGCCAGGCAGTGGTGGCTCACGCCTTTAATCCCAGCACTTGGGAGGCAGAGGCAGGCAGATTTCTGAGTTCGAGGCCAGCCTGGTTTACAGAGTGAGTTCCAGGACAGCCAGGGCTACACAGAGAAACCCTGTCTTGAAAAAGCAAACAAAAAAAATTTATACTCTACCCGTACACAAATTTGGATCAAATAAAGTAACCATGTTTTCCGATATAAGAATTCCTTATAGTCAACTCTGTAGATCAAACTTTGACTTTTTTTCTGATCTTCTTAAGGATGTTATGCTATTAAGGTACATTCCCTTGACCGGGAAATTTTCCTGTTCTTAGGCCTTACACTTTGTGTTTTTTGAATGATTAACTAAGGGATCAAAAGTTCAGCTCCATTATGACGGTATGTAAATTGCTTCCAGGAACAATGCCACATTGTAAACACTATCAAGCCTACTTTTAAAGTCCTTTAGTACTAACATGCATGAGTTCAATAAGAAATCATGTTAAAAATCAGTAATGATGATAGTTAATTCTTATATAGTGCTTATTTTGTGCCAGAAAAAAGTGTCCTCACTACTACAATTATATTAGGTGGTGGCTCACGTCTTTAATCCCAGCACTTGGGAGGCAGAGGCAGGCAGATTTCTGAGTTCGAGGCCAGCCTGGTCTACAGAGTGAGTTCTAGGGCAGCCAGGGCTACACAGAGAAACCTTGTCTTGAAAAAGGAAAAAAAGAAAAAGTTTGAAGCCAGGCTAGGCTACATAAAATCCTGTCTCACATCCCACTCCCCCATATAGAAAAAAAAATCAATGCATATAATTAGCTTTCTATAGGTTCTTAGTCATGCCATACTGAAAGCTGCTAGAAAGCTTAGGGTTCCTTAGACCCAGTTGAGAGGAATGGATTGATTATGTGGTTTATTTGAGATTATAGAGCTAGTAAATTGTTAAACTTAGATGGTAACACAGGCAATATGGATTGGGTTGTTATAACATGCTGCTTCCTCTCAATTAGTACAGAGGCCAAAACTGGTGACGCACAGGACCAGTACAACCTGAAAATACATTTTATTTGGCTCGTACAGTGTTTTTTTTAAACATTTTTATAGCAGTATTAGCATTTTTTAAACTAAGCTAAGCCCAGTAAAGTTACATATACCTATAGTCTCAACACTTGAGAATCTGAGACAGAAGGTTCACTTGAGTCTAGGAGTTCAAAACCTCTTTACTATAGGCAGAACCCATCTCAAAAAATAAAAAGCAGTAAAATAAGTGGCCTTGATTTCTGTTTCTGGCTGTTCCATTCTATGATGGCATCTTCACTTTAAAATCGTAAATGTTTTCTAAAGTTTTACATGTGTGTATGTGTGTGTGTGTGTGTGTGTGTGTGGTGTTTGGAGGGATATGCCTCCACATTTTGTGGAAGTCAGAGGAAGCATAGGAATTGGTTATTTACTTCTATCATAAGAGTTCTGGTGATTGCAAAGACCCTAAGACCTGGTGGCAGATGCCCTTACATATTGAGCCCTCTTGATGGCCCTTTTTGTACAATCTTTTAAGAAATGTGCAACCTTGATTTCAGAAATGTTGAAGCAAATTTTTTATTGTTACATGTAGTATAACATTGAGAACTGGAAGTCAAGCCTGCCTGATAACAGAATCATGCCTTTATCAATGTAACAAAAGCAATAAATTAGGACCATGCTATGACTTAAAATGTAATATTAAAGAGCTAACTTCTTTCTAAAGAGAACCTCATCTCTCCAGAATATCAGGCTGATACTAAAGGTGATACTTTTGTACTTATATTTTTATTTTTATAATATTATTAATTACAAAATACACCCTTTCCTCTTTCCCTTTCCTCCCTCCAACACTAACAATATCGATATCTTTTTCCATTAGAAAAAAAAATGACTACCTTGATGTAGTGTAATATTACCATAATTTTATAGCTTGTGTTTCCTAAATGAGTAAGCATGTTGAACATATTTTATGTACTTGACCATTTTTGTGTCTTATTTGGGAAATATCTATATAGACTGAATAAGTTGTATTTATGTATTTAAGAATACACATGCACACATATATGGGTAACTACAATTAACGAAAAATGGAGACCATGAGTTTGAAAGAGCAAAGGATAGGGTGTATAGGAGGAAAGTAATGAAGGAAATGATGTAATTATGATCTCAAAAAGTAAAGGAAATATTAAAACCAAAAATGACTATTCAAGTTGTTTCCCATTTTCTTCAAAAATGTATCTTCCTTTTCTTTCTTTAAAATGTCTTACTTAGCATACAAAATGAGTTTCATTATAAAATCTTCGTACATTCACAGCCATCCATTGAACTGAGTACACGGTCCCCAATGAAGGAGTTAGAGAAAGGACCTATGGAGCTGAGGGGTTTGCAGCCCCTTAGGACAAACAACAATATGAACTAACTAGTACCCTCAGAGCTCCCAGGATCTCAACCACCAACCAAGGACTGCACATGGAGGGGTCTGATTGTTCTGGCAGCATGTGTATAGTAGAGGATTGCAAATTCAATCATCAATAGGAGGAGAGGAGCTCGGCCCTGTGAAGGTTCTGTGCCCAAGTGTAGGGGAATGCCAGGGCCAAGAAGTAGGAGAGGGTGGGGTGGCAGGCATGGGGAAGTGGGAGGCAACAGGGGTCTGTTCTTGTTGTTTTTGTTTGTTAGTTTGTTTGTTTTTTAGGAGGGGAAACTGGGAAAGGAGAAATTTACATGTAAATAAAGAAAATATCCAATTAAAAAATCTTCATTTATATCTATAATATATAATCACCTATATTATCCTCTGTTGTTTTCCCTCTTAATTATCTCCTTCCTTGCCTGCAAAAGTCCCTCTTCTGCTTTTATGTCATCTATCTGTATATAATATATATGACACATACATGACATGTGTGATATTTGCTTTCCCTCCCATCACCACCTTTTGCCTTGCTTTAATCCCTTTAGAACCCTTCTTCCCTCCCCATGCATCTCCCTTCTACTTTCATGTACATTTTCCTACTCTTATGTAGCTATCTTTTTTTTTTTTTTTTAATTCTAGAGTTGTAATAGGTGAGAAAACATGTGCTAATTTTCTTTCTGAGTTTGGTTTATTTTGCCTAACATGATGATCTCCAGTTGTGAAATTGTTTCCTGCAAATTACAGAATCTCATTAATTTTATGGTTAAACAAAACTCCATTGTGTATGTGTGTGTGTGTGTGTGTGTGTGTGTGTGTGTATTTGAGAGAGAGAGAGAGAGAGAGAGACAGAGACAGAGACAGAGACAGAGGGAGATAGAGAGAGAGCATATGTATCATATTTTCTTTATCATTTCATCTGTTCATAGGCATGTAGGCTAATTCCATACTTTGACTCTTATGAAAAATGCTACAGTTAACATGAATGTACAAATTTATGGTATGCCAACATAGAGTCTTTCAGGTATATACCTAAGAGTGGTAATGTTGAATTATATTTTAGTTGTATTTTTTAGGCTTTTTGATCATTAATTTTTGGTTAGTAGACAAAGGATTGAATTTAAGTGTGATATTTTATATATATCTTTATATGTTGTTCGTATTCAGTTTTCCATTAGCTTTCCTTGTTCCCCATTTTCCTTGCCTCTCCTGTTGGTCTCCTTCCTCTTGTCCAAGTAATCTGTCTCTTTTCATGTCTTGTATATGCATATATACATATGTAAACTATATGCATATGTAACTAGATTCTACATGTGAGAGAAAACACTGGGTATCTCTTTTGTCCTACTACCTACCTCCTTTGTTTTTCCTGCTGGCCCCTGTTTTTTCTTAAATGCTCCCTTTGATTTTCATGTCATATATAGGCATAAATTGATAGATATACTGTTAAATGTAAATATTTCCTATGAGATATATAATGTTTATCTTTTTGATTCTGGCATAATTCTTTCTGTTGTTTAAATGAGATGTGCTAAACATAGTAATTTTTAGTGTGCAGTAAGACAGGTTCCAAAGCACAGACTGAAAAACTAAGAGCAGGGCTGGTGAGATGGCTTAGAAGGTAAGAGCTGTTCCAAAGGTCCTGAGTTCAAATCCCAGAAACCACATGGTGGCTCACAACCATCCGTAATGAGATCTGATGCCCTCTTCTGGTGCAGCTAAAGACAGCTACCGTGTACTTATTTATAACAATAAATAAATCTTTTAAAAAAAAACTAAGAGCAGAAATGACACACAAGAATGAATATATTAATTCCTATTTCACCTTGGTTCATAAGAGGACAAGGTAGACAGTATTCCTATGCTTACCCTCTTATTACAGAGATCTTCCAAACATTGACTGAAATTGAAATGAAAGCACAAGTTTCCTGGGAATTTTAGCTCTCTGAATCTTTCTCCCATGACAGTAGTAATCACAAACCCAAGAAAATGGTTGTGCATGCTGTAGACAATGGAGATGGCTTACCTCATATAAATTGGTGCTTAGTGACCCAGGAGAGTACAAATGATAGCAATGTCTCAAAAGGGGAGAAAAATTAACCCCAAATCTAGAGACCAGTACACAAAGTGTCAAGCCTGAGTATATTCAGGAAAAGTAATCATCCTTCCAAACAGAGTCCCAAGCCAGGGTAGATGAGTTCTTCAGACAGACAGACAGGCAGACAGACAGACAAACCAACAAAGCCACTCTTTCTGAGATGTAATGCAGGAAGGTAGTGTTGTGTCTAGAGAAACAGGAAGATCCTGGGATAGCTACTTGTCATGACAAATGCCAGGATTCCCTCAGGATCTTACCCATCATGCTGACTCTTGATAGATAGCTTCTTCAGTGACTTTATCTAAAGCAGTCTTTTGTAGACACCTAGAAGACCCATATCAACTAAACTTATGGGGTTCTTGTCCTGGCTGAATTCCACCAAAGCTGTTGCCAAAACCTGTAGCTTCTGCTTCCTGTTGCTTTCCTGAAAACCACAAGAAAGGGATTAGTAGAGCAGACAGATTTTATTCAAGCCTGGACCTGAGGAATCTAGGATAGACATTCATTCCCATCTCAGATTTCCATTTCTCCATTTTAAGGAATTTCTTTTCTGATTTCCATGATGGCTTAAATCCCACCCAGTGATGTTTTCCCAGAATCCTTGCAAGCATTTGCTGGTATTTATTTTCTTGATGATAACCATTCTAACTGGAGTCAAATGGACTCACAATGTGGTTTTAATTTGCATTTTCTGGGAGTTCTCAAATGTTTAAACACTTTTGAAAATATTAAGTGATCATTGTTTGTTGAGGTTTTGTCTTTTGATTTTTTTCTTTTTTTTTTTAAGATTTATTTATTATT
>NC_045030.1:104757662-104758931 GCF_008632895.1 Mastomys coucha | reverse complement strand
TGTAATGATAAGTGAGGGCCCCCAAGACTTGGAGTCTGCACATAGTCTCTGTGACCCTGCCACCAAGTTAATTGTAGTTGGTGAATAAAGATGCCTACAGACACTAGCTGGGCAGAAGAGAGATAGGTGGGGTTTAGGTTTTATGTGCTTGAGGGGAGAAGAGGACCACAGGAACAAGAAGGTACAGGAGAGGAGGAAGGAGAAGCAGCCATGGGTTAAGTCAGGAGTATATGGCCTGAGGGCTGTCTGATTGGAGTGAAGAGCAGCCCAGATGAAGCATAGTAATAACTCAGGGTTATCAATAGGAAAGTGGATTCTAACAGCGTGGAGGGTAGGAAGCTGCCCAGCTCTTGTGCTGCTTAAGGCTTAGTGTAAATATAAAGGCTGTGAGCATTTCTTTCATTTGGAAACTAATTGGTTTAAGGAGGGGTAGAAACTCCGGAGCTGGATTTAAATGTCTACTACAATTGTATTTGGTTTGGGAACTATGTATTAAATTTTCAGGCTCATTTAGTGATAGCATGATTTGCAGTTTTTGATGTTTAATTTTCTAAGTTCATTATAGGTTCTAAATATTAATCTCTGATCTGATGCATAGTTAGAAAATATTTTCCTCTTATTCTGTAGACTGTTTCTTCACTCTGATGATTATTTCCTTTGTTATACACATTTTTAATTTCATGAAATCCCATCTGCCAGTTCTTGGTATTATTTTCTGTGCTATTGGAATCCTTTTCAGGAAGTCCTTATGTATGCCTAATGCACATGTTCTAAGTGTTTTCCTCTAGCACTTACAGATTTTCATCTTACATTAATGCTTTGATCTACTTTTAATTGATTTTTTAACAGAGTAAAAAAAAATGGGGATCTATTTTTATTCTTTTACATGTAGCTATCCAGCTTTCCCAGCAACACTCATTGAAGAACCCATCCTTTTGCAATATGTACTTGACGACTTTGTCAAAAATTGATGATAGCAATTAACTAAAAAAATCAGTAACCCCACATTATATAAACTATAAATGGGCTGAGAAAGAAATTGGGGAAACACCCTTCACAATCACCACAAATAATATAAAATATCTTGATGTAACTCTAGCCAAGCAAGTAAAAGTCCTATATAACAAAAACTTGAAGTCTTTGAAGAAATAAATGTGAGAAAATGTCAGAAGATGAAAAGATCTTCCATGCTCATGGATCAGTAGGATTAACAGTGAAATGGCCATCTTTTTTTAAAATTCCATTTTGTTCCTTTTATTTGATATTTTC
>NC_045030.1:104756832-104757652 GCF_008632895.1 Mastomys coucha | reverse complement strand
TAGGTGACGGTAAGAATCTGGTTCATTGACTGAGGTAATTTTGAAAAGCATTCATCTCAGAGAAAGAGTAACTTATAAAGTCCTCTTCTTCAGACTTAATACAATAGTTACAAACATGGAGCACAGCATTCCATCTCACTTTTTGTTGTTTTCTTACAAGACACCTTCCAAGTTAATTATCTACATTTCTTTTGGCTGTATAAGATCTTTTGAAATATGTAAGCTGTTCTGAAAACCATAGTATAGTGTAAAAACATCAAATAAAAAATCCTACTAATAGAGGGATTGAGATAAGAGAAGCATGATTTCAAGACCATTTTGTGGTACACAGCAAGACACTGTCAGGTTCAAACAAGCTGAAACTGTATATGGATTGTACAATATTGGACCTATTTCTCCAATTACCAAATTAGAGAGACTACCAACAAATTTCTAATTCCTCATAATTTTGAATTTCAATCAATTAGGATGTGTTGGTAATATTAATTTTCATATTAAGAGATACTAAGAAAAAGTAATTGTTACTTGCTGATGTTTTTGTTGTTAGAGGTAGAATTATGTTTGCCTGGGTTTGTTGAAAGATTACTTTCTTGCTTCTTCTAGGGTTTAGTTTTGTTCCTTATGTTGATTTTTCCATCTATTTATTATCCTTGTAGGGCTGGATTTGTGGAAAGATATTGTGTAAATTTGGTTTTGTCATGGAATACTTTGGTTTCGCCGTCTATGGTAACTGAGAGTTTTGCTGGATATACTAGCCTGGGCTGGCATTTGTGTACTTGTAGGGTCTGTATGACATCTGCCCAGGATCTTCTAGCTTTCA
>NC_045030.1:104754194-104756088 GCF_008632895.1 Mastomys coucha | reverse complement strand
GTATTTCTTTGAGGGTGCTATTTATGTCTTTCTTAAAGTCCTGTATCATCAGCATGAGAAGTGATTTTGTATCTGAATCTTGCTTTTCCGGTGTAATAGTGTGTCCAGGTGGATTGCTATGGTGGGAGAATTGGGTTCTGATGATGGCAAGTGACCTTGGTTTGTATTGTTTATTTTCTTATGCTTCCCTCCCTTCCCCGGCCATCTGGTTATCTCTAGTGGTACCTGCCCTTGCTAAATCTGACTGGAGCCTGTCCTTCCTGTGATCCTGATTGTGTCAGAACTCCTCAGAGTCAAGCTGTCTCTGGGATCCTGTGATCTTGGGCTTGTTAGGGCACCTGGGAGTGGAGTTTCCTCTGGGTGTTGTGGGACTGGCTGTGGAGCTTTCGCCCAAGGTCTGCTCAGGACACCAGCCCAGAGAGACTGGAAGGAACCCATGCCACTGGGCTGGTGGAGTTCCTGTGTGTCTGGTCCCACTGGTCCCAGTTACTCCTGTTTTTGGGATGGATGTTGGTTCCTCCTCACCTCTGATCCTGGGCATGTCAGAGTGCCTGGGAGAGGAGCTTGCACCCAAGGTCTCTACTGTATTTCTTTAAGGGAGTTATCTATGTCCTTCTTAAAGTCCTGTATCAGCATCATGAGAAATGATTTTTAGATCTGAATCTTGCTTTTCCATTGTGATGGTGTGTCTGGATTTGCTATGTTGACAGAACTGGGTTCTGATGATGCCAAGTAACCTTGGTTTCTGTTGCTTATTTTCTTACGCTTGCTTCCCACCAACAGGTTATCTCTAGTGCTACCTGCCCTGGCTAAATCTGACTGGGGCCTGTCCTTCCTGTGATCCTGATTGTGTCAGAACTCCTCAGAGTCAAGCTGTCTTTGTGATCCTGTGATTCTGGGATCCTGTGATCCTGGGCATGTTAGAGCTCCTGGGAGTGTAGCTTCTTCTGGGTGTTGTGGGACTGGCTGTGGAATTTGCACCCAAGGTCCGCTCAGGGCACCAGCCCAGACAGACTGGAAGGAACCCATGCCACTGTGCTGGTGGAGTTCTTGTGTGCCTGGGTCCTGCTGGTCCCAGTTACTTCTGATGTTGGGATAGATGTTGTGTTCTCCTCACCTCTGATCCTATGATCCTGGGTATCTTAGAGCACCTGGGAGTGGAGCTTTCTCTGAAAATGGCCATCTTACCAAAAGCAATCTACCTATTCAATGCAATTCACATCAAAATTCCAACATAATTATTTACACAATTGAAAGACCAATACTCAACTTCATATGGACTACAAAAAACAAAAACAGAACAAACAAAAAACAAAAAAAAAAAACAAACAAAAAGTCCAGCATAAATAAAGCAATCCTGTACAATAAAAGACTTGGAAGTATCACCATCCCTGATTTCAAGCTGTACTGCAGAGTGATAGTAATAAAAATTACATGGTTCTAGCATAAAAACAGACAGGTTGATTAATAAAATTAAATGGCATAAACCAACACACTTACAGACACTAGATTTTCTGACCAAGGGGCCAGAACTGTACAATGGAAAAAAGAAAGCATCTTCAACAAGTGGTGTTGGTCTAACTGGATGTCTGCATGTAGAAGAATGCAAATAGATCCATGTTTATTATCCTACACAAACTCAAGTCCCAGTGGATCAAAGATGCCAGCTCATACTGGTGAGGATATGGAGCAAGGGAAATATTCTTCCATTGCTGGTGGGAGTGAAAACTTGTACAACCACTTTGGAAATCAATTTGGTGGTTTCTCAGAAAATTTAGAATAGTCCACCTCAAGGCCCAGTTTTACCACTTGTCTTAGTCAGGGTATCTATTCCTGCACAACATCATGACCAAGAAGCAAGTTGGGAAGGAAAGGGTTTATTTGGCTTACTTCC
>NC_045030.1:104748287-104752964 GCF_008632895.1 Mastomys coucha | reverse complement strand
AACTGAAGCTCCCTTCTGTGATAACTCCAACCTGTGTCAAGTTGACACACAAAACTAGCCAGTACACCACTCCTGGACATATACCCCCAAAATGCTCTACCATACCACAAGGACATTTGCTCAACTATGTTCATAGCAGCATTATTTGTAATAGTCATAATCTGGAAATAACCTATAGGTGCTTCAACCAAAGAATGGGCAAAGAAAATGTGGTATATTTAAACAATTGTATTACATAACTATTAAAATGTGAAATTTGCAGGCAAATAGGTGGTATTAGAAAATATCATCCTGAATGAGGTAACCCAGACTCAGAAATACAGACACAGTATATACTCACTTATAAGTTGATATTAGCCATAAAGTGCAGGATAACCATGCTTCAATCCACACACTCAAAGAAGCTAAGTAACAAGGGGCACCTAAGAGAGGATGCTTGAATCTTACTGAGAAGGAGAGATGAAATAGACATTGTCAGTGGATAGAGTGTGGCAACTGGGTAGGAGAGAAACAGGAAGGATTAAGTGTGGGGAGAACAAAATGAAAGATAACTGGGAGAACTGGGATTGGTAGAGGGGGCTGTCACTATGAAGAACTAGAAACCTAGGACAAGGAAACTCCCAGAAACCTATGAGGGTGGCCCTAGCTAAGACTCCTAGCAAAGGAGGACATGGAATCTAAAACAACTACTTCCAGTAACCAGGAAAGACATCTAATGTAGGGATGGGGATACCAACCCATCCAGAAAACCTTCTACCCACAAGATGTACAGGGATAAAGATGGAGCAGAAATTGAGGGAATGGTCAACCATTGACTGACCCAACTTGAGACCCATGCAAGGAGAAAGAGCCTACCCCTGATACTATTAATAATATTCTCCTGTACTTGCAGACAGAAACCTAACATTGCTTTCCTCTAAGAGGCTTCACCCAGAAGCTGATGGAAAGAGATTCAGAGACCCACAACCAAACATTAGGCGCCGCCCAGGGAATATTATGGAAGTGGGGAAGGAAAGATCGGAGGAGCCAGAAGGTCAAGGACATCACAAGAAAACCTACAGAATTGACTAACTTGGGCTCATAGGGGATCACAGAGACTGAACCACCAACCAAAGAACATGCATTTGATGGACCTAGGCCCCTTACACATCTGTAACAGATGTGCAGCTTGGTCTTCAAACAGTCTTCACTTCTAACAACTGGATCAGACACTGGTTCTGACTCTGTTGACTGTCTTTGGATCCCTTTCCCCTAACTGGGCTGCCTTGTCTAGCCTCTAGAGGAGAAGATGCACCTAGTCCTACTGCAACGATGTGCCAAGGTGGGTTGATATTCAGGGGAGGACAACCCTTCTCTGAGGAAAAAAGAGAGGGGCTTGGGGAGGGGAGTGAAGAGGGAGACTGGGAGGAGATGGGGGAAGGGGAAGCTGCAATCTGGATGTAAAGTAAGTAAATACATCTTAAAAAGTAAAAAAAAAAATGATTCTAGCTACATAGATTTATTTCTACAGTGTAATTTAAGGGCAGGTATTTTGATGCCTCTAGTATTACTCTTTCTGCTAAGAGTTTTATTTGCTACTCAGTGTTTTTGCATGTATATAAATTGTAGGATTTGACAAAATCCAACACCCCTTCATGATAAAAGTCTTGGTGAGATCAGGAATTCAAGGCCCATACCTAAACATAGTAAAAGCAATATATAGCAAACAAGTAGGGAACCTCAAACTAAATGGAGAGATACTTGAAGCAATCCCACTAAAATCAGGAACTAGACAAGGCTGCCCACTCTCTCCCTACCTATTCAATATAGTACTTGAAGTTCTAGTCAGAACAATTAGACAACAAAAGGAAAGAGGTCAAAGGGATACAAATTGCAAAGGAAGAAGTCAAGATAGCACTATTTGTGGATGATATGATAGTATATATAAGCAACCCCCAAATTCCACTAGAGAACTCCTACAGCTGATAAACAACTAGCAAAGTGGCTAGATATAAAATTAACTCAAAGGATAAATGGGCTGAGAAAGAAAAAGGGAAATGACACCCTTCACAGTAGTCACAGATAATATAAAACATCTTGGCGTGACTCTTACTAAGCAAGTGAAAAATCTGTATGACAAGCACTTCAAGTCTCTGAAGAAAGAAATATAAGAAGTCATCAGAAGGTGGAAAGATCTCCCATGCCCATGGATCAGCAGGATTAGCCTAGTAAAAAATGGCCATCTTACTGAAAGCAATCTATACAGTCAATGTAATCCCCATCAAAATTCCAACTCAATTCTTCACAGAGATAGAAAGAGTAATTCTTGAATTCATCTGGAATAACAAAAAACAAAACAAAACAAAACAAAACAAAAAAACAGGATAGCGAAAACTATTCTCAGCAATAAAAGAATTTCTGGGAGAATTGCCATCCCTGACCTCAAGCTGTACTACCACATAATAATGAGGGGGGAAAAAAAAACCATGGTATTGGTACAGAGACAGACAGGTAGATCAGTGGAATAGAATTGAAGACCCAAAATTAAATCCACACAGCTATAGTCACCTGATCTTTGACAAAGAAGCCAAAACCACCCAGTGGAAAAAAGACAGCATATTCAATAAATGGTGCTGGTTCTAGTGGCATTACGCATGTAGAAGAATGCAAATTGATCCACTGTCAATAGGACGAAACAGCAACCTACAGACTGGAACAAGCTCTTTACCAACCCTACATCTGATCGAGAGCTAATATTCAAAATATACAAAGAACTCAAAAAGTTAGACTCCAGAGAGGGAACCTGGGGAAGGGGATATCATTCAAAATATAAATAAAGAAAATATAAAAAATAAATAAATAAAAATGGAGTAGAAAGCTAAACAAAGAATTCTCAACTGTGGAATCTTGAATGGTCCAGAAGCACTTAAAGAAATGTTTAAAGCCCTTTGTCATCAGGGAAATGCAAATCAAAACAACTGTGAGATTCTATCTCACACCATTTAGAATGGCTAAGATAAAAAAACTAAGGAGACAGCAGATGCTGACAAGGATGTGGAGTAAAATGACACAAGATTAGGATCTTTTTGCATTATATGTTTTCTTTGACTGTTGTGTCAATGTTTTCTATGGTGTCTTCTGCCCCTGAGATTCTCTCTTCTATCTCTTGTATTCTGTTGGTGATGCTTGCATCTATGACTCCCGATCTCTTTCCTAGGTTTTCTATCTCCAGGGTCATCTCCTTTTGTGATTTCTTTATTGTTTCTATTTCCATTTTTAGATTCTGGATGGTTCTGTTCATTTCCTTCACCTGTTGGTTGTGTTGTCCTGTAGTTCTTTAAGGGATTTTTGTGTTTCCACTTTAAGGACTTCTAGCTGTTTACCTGTATTCTCCTGTATTTCTTTGAGGGAGTTATTTATGTCCTTCATAAAGTCCTCTATCATCTTCATGAGATGGGATTTTAATCTAAATATTACTTTTCAGGTATGTTGGGGTATCCAGGACTTGCTGTGGTGGGAGAACCAGGTTCTGCCAGTACCAAATGGCTTTGGTTTCCATTGCTTATGTTCTTGTGATTGCCTTTCTGGTGTTAAAATGTCCTAGCTGTCTCTGACTGTCCCTCCTGTGTGGTTATGTTGGGCATCCTTAGGTCGGGCTGCCTGTGGGTATGGGATTGCATCTCTAGAGCCTGATCTGTGAGCTTCCCTGTATCAGAACTCCTTGGGTTCACAACTGTCTTTGGTTTGGACTGGGTGGGGAAGGAAGGTGGAGCAAGGACAGGCTCCCAGGAGTAGGTGCAAACTGAAAGGAAGGTATGCCTCCAGCAGAGCAGGAAGTCCTTTGTCCTCTGGGCCTGGGCGTGTGAGAACTCCTGGGGGGTGTCAAGATGTCTCTGGGTGTGTGTGGAGGTGCTGGAGCACAGAACCTGCTCCTCAGGGCAGATGCAAAGCAGAAGCTATAGAGGTCTTTTTTTTTATTAGATATTTTCTTTATTTACATGTCATATGATATCTCCTTTCCCAATTTCCCCTCTAAAATAAAATAAAATAAAATAAAAAACAACAGGAAAAAACTCCTGTTCCCTCCTCCCTCCCCCTGCTTAGCACCTTACCCTCTCCTGATGACTGGCCCTGGTATTCCCCTACACTGGGGCATAGAACCTTCACAAGGCCAAGGTCCTCTCTTCCCATTGATGACCAGCTTGGCCACCTCTACTATACATATGCTGCCAGAGCAATTAGATGGTATGCACTCTCTGATAAGTGGTTATTAGCCCAGAAGTTGGAATACACGAAGTACAATCCACAAACCACAAGAAACTCAAGAAGAAGGAAGACTAAAATGTGGACACTTCATTCCTTCTTAAAAGGGGGAACAAAATATAGAGGTCTTTTTGTGTGTTAGTTTATTCATACGTATTATACGTTTTGAAGCTGTTGTGAATGGAATCTATTTCCTTCTTACCATTACTTCTTAATTTCACTATAGAAAAGCTGCTGGTGGACTGGGGAGGTATTTCTGTTAGTAAAGTATTGCTGAACAACCTTCATAATCCATATAAAGAAATCTGGACAGAGTGATACACATTTGTATTCTCATTGTTGGAAATGTAGAGACAGGCTCACTGGTAGCTCACTGCCCTACTATTCTAGTCTACTTAGTGAGCTCAAGGGCAGCAAGAAGGCCTTGCCTCAAAA
>NC_045030.1:104743414-104748264 GCF_008632895.1 Mastomys coucha | reverse complement strand
AGAGAGAGAGAGAGAGAGAGAGAGAGAGACAGACAGACAGACAGACAGACAGACAGACAGACAGAGAACAGCTACAGCCTGTATATGTTGTTGACTTTAGGTACTGTTACTTTGTTCTAAGTATCATATATATGAGTTTTCTAGTGAAGTTTTTTTCATTTTTTATTGGTTATTTTATTTATTTACATTACAAATGTTATCCCCCTTCTTAATTTCCCCTCCACACACCCCCTGTCCTCTCCCCCTCTCCCAGCCTCTATGAGGGTGCTCCCACCCGCCTATCCACTCCTGCCTCAGCCCCCTAGCATTCATTCCCCTACCCTGGATCATCAAACACATAATTTGCCTTCTTTCCTCTTTGTATCATTTTTATTTTTTCTGTTGCTTTATTTTATAGGAATTTAAGCACAGTATTAACTAAGAGTAGAGAAAATGGATATTCTTTTCTCATTTTAAAAGAAACACTTTCAAATTTCCCCCATTTAGTATTACTAGGTTTGTTGTATATAGCCTCTATTATACTGAGGCATATTCTTTCTATTCAGAGTTTCTTCAGAGGCTCTCATGAAGGACACTGAATTTGTGAAAGGTATTTCCATTATCTATTGATATAATCATGTTATTTGTGTCCCTGACTGTATTTATGTGGTATATTACTTTTATTGCTTTGCATGTATTGTACCATCCTTTTGTTCTATTAAGAATTTTTTATTTATGTTCATTAGGTAAATTCAATATTTATATACACATATATGTTTCTCTCTGTGTGTGTCCCTGTGTGTGTGTGTGTGTGAAAGAGAGAAAGAAGAGAGAGAGAGAGAGAGAGAGAGAGAGAGAGAGAGAGAGAGAGAGAGAGAGAGAGACATAGTTAGGGTTTTATTGCTGTTAACAGATACCATGACCAAGGCAACTGTTATAATGTAAAACATTTAGTTGGAGTTAGTTGTAAGTTTCAGAGGTTTGATCCATTATCATCATGGTGGGAAACATGGCAACATCCAGGTAGATAAGGCACTGGAAAATGAATTGAGAATTCTGCATCTTTATCTGAAGGAAGCAGAAGGAGTCTATCCCATTGGATATAGCTTGAGCTTATATGAGACCTCAGATCGCACCCCCACTCCCTCCAACAAAGCCACACGGACTTCAATGAGGCCACACTTCCTAATAATGCCACTCCCTATGGACCAAGCATTCAATCACATGAGTCTGTGGGAGCCATATCTATTCAAACCACCACAGAAAGAGAGAAAGACACAGAGAATATCTAGTCCTGTTACTAAGGTAATACTGGCTTCATAGAATGAGATTGAGATTGGTAGTGTTTCTCCCTTTTCTAGTTTATGGAATAGTTTGTGCATCAGTGCTAATAGTTAACAGTTCATGTGTAAAGATCAAGCAGAATTTGGTGGTAAATCTGTCCTATCCAGTGCTTTTCTTTGTTAGAAGACTTTCTGTTGGTATTTTAATCTCTTTTCTCATTCTAGAGGTTTTCATCCTTTATATATTATCTTATTAAAATTTTAGTAATCAAAGAAGTGTGTTTTATTATGACATTTCCACAAGTGTTCGTTGTTGCACTGTATTATTTTCCCCTTGGCCACCCTCCACTATTCTGTTCTCTTATTCTTGCTGATCCATTTACTCCCCCAAATAGTCCCAAATAGTCCCTCGTTGTACTTTCATGTCACATATATGCTTTACATTCTCTTGTTAGCCCCCTCCCTTTGGACTTCAGTATGTTCTCTCATTGTCCTCATTCTACTTTATCTTTATATATATATATATATATATATATATATATATATATGTGTGTGTGTGTGTGTGTGTGTGTGTGTGTGTGTGTGTAAGTGTATGTGTGTATGTGTGTGTCTATCTATAAAAAGACTATATAAATATATAAAGTATATATCTATAAAATATATATATCCATACATATATGTATATCTCCATGCTCAATATCTAGGGAGGAAGTCTGGATAAACAATATAATAGTCTAGGGGATGTGGGTGAAGCCTGGCCCTACAGATAGCAAAAGATTGCCAGGTCATAAACTACATCCTTTCCCAGCATTCTGGGTGGGAAACAGGTGAATGTCTTCTTTTCCTGTTTTCCCTAGTGCTTATCTCTGTGTACAAGGACCTTGTAACCTCAACATAATAGTTAAGCAGAGATTTTATGGGTGCCTGTGGTAAAATATATATATTTTAAAAAGTATACTGTCCAGTCTTTGCAGAATGGCTTTTGTGTTGGAACATCCTCTAATCATCATTAACTAGGCTATTTACAATTGTACTTAAGCCCTCTCTTCCTGTTTTTAAATGTCTAAAGTTCAACTAGAAGTAAAAACGTGGTGTATTTCAGGACTTCTTAGAACAGTCGTAGCATTTTGAATATCTGCATGTCCTTCTCAGTTCTGTGATACATATGGTAGCACTTAATATCCTCATCCCACCATGGGACTGCTTTGTCAACTTCCCTCCGTTGGACAGGCATTGAAAAGACCAAAGCCTATGGGTGAGAGAAGATTACTTGTCAGTGCTGGAATGAGAAATGTGTATACAGAAGAATGATTGAGAACAGAGAGTTCTCCAGATGGAGCTCAGCCACAGTTAAGTAACTGCAGGACTCATAACTTGTAATGAGATTTGTTTACATGAACCACATGCAAAATGCAGAAGTAGAGTATGGATAAAAAGATGCCGATTAACAACATAGTTTAGTAATGATGATGAAGAAGATAGGGAGGATGAGAATGAGGAAGATGAGGAACAGCAGCTTGGTGACAATGGCCACCACCCTAGGGAAGATGCAGAGTAAGCTCTGTATTACGAACATTTTAAAATGTGCTAGAAGAGAAGGCATTCACACATGAGTGACAGTGAACTTTATTTTAAAAGTATTCCTACACATGAAATTCTGTGAAGAGGCAGTCAATCTAAGGGAAAATATTTTCTTCCAAACTTCCTAGTTGGAAGTTATACATTTCTGAGGGGAAAATACCACATTTTAAAAGATCATGGCACTTATTTTTATAGTTTTGATTTTTCTTTATTTTTAACATTGTCTTTTTGCATTATTAAAGTAAGAGACTAAAATATTCCAGTCATATTTGGAATGAAAATGTCTTAAGAGTCATCTAAAACTTTTTCACAATGAATGTCATATTAAGAATCTCTTGAGTAAATGGACAGTTGGTCAATTCAATGGCAAACTTGCCATCTATGCCTATAAAATAATGTTATTAGATAGGTAACTGCTGTTTCTTCAAATTTCATTTCACTGCTGGGGAATTAAAAGACCTATCTAGAAAGCTGGATTATGTGGGACTTAATGGGATAATCAACAAATGTCATATAGCAAGAACATGGAAGAAACTCTAGGTCATGACTGTCAAATAGAAACATCATAATAGTCATGAAATTTAAAGTTTTAATAGGGGTGAAAAGCGAAAAAGTACTAAGTGAAATAATTTTAGTGATTTGTTTAATTCAGTATATAAAAATATTTTCATTTCAGTGTATCCATATAAAATTATTGCCGGGTGGTGATGGCGCACGCCTTTAATCCCAGCACTTGGGAGACAGAGCCAGGAGGATTTCTGAGTTCAAGGCCAGCCTGGTCTACAGAGTGAGTTCCAGGACAGCCAGGGCTACCCAGAGATTTCCTGTCTCAAAAAAACAAAAAAAAATTATTAATAAGATATTTTGTATTCTTTTTCATATTACATTTTTGAAGCAAGTTTCTTTTTATTGAGTTTTTGTCAAAAAGTATGTTCAAGTCACAGGTTCCTCTCCCTTGCTTTCTCCCAGAAACTTTGCACATCTACACCCTTCCCCCTCCATACCCTTTCTTTTGCTGTCTTTTGAAAATGGGCAAACAAAAAAACTACAAAGAAACAAGAATGAAAATTTGAAAGAAAAGAAGAAACACAAACATATATATATACACACACATACACGCCAAAAGCCATTTAAAACCACAAAATTGGAAAACATACAAGCAAAGGAACAATAAAATAAAATGCTACTGAGTTCATTTTGTGTCGGCCATTGACTATCTTCTACCTGTGAATGGATAATCTAATCTTGTTACTTATTAAGAGTCCTGAAGTTACTTAAAGCTGGCTGTACTCCATCTGGCAATCTCACTGTTCTCATTCATTCTTCTGTGTAAACACTGTCTCATTCCAGTACTGACAAGTGATCTTCTCTCACCCAGATTCTTGTAGCAGATGTCCAAAGAAGTAAGAATTAAGACCTACAATTAACATAAAAGTAATTATGCTCAAAGAATTCACAAGTATGTCTACCTGGACTTAAACATTACATAACACATACATGTACTAATCATTAAATGGCCTCACTACTATGTACAACTTTATAACTTTCACTCTAAAAATAAGTAAGTAGAAGCTATGCCCTGGCCCTGGGGCCTGAGCCGGGGGTTGCCACTAAAATAAACAAATATATGATGGAGAAGTTTGAAAGTTAGAAAAACAGAGCAGTGTGTGTACTATGGAGAGAGGCAATAACAGGTGAAAGAGAGACCTGAGGTGGACATATTATCATCACCCAGTAAGTTCTGCCGATGATGTACAAAGCCCAGAGCTTATGTCGATACAGACTTAGCCCCTGTACCTGCAACCCAGCTAAGGGATCCCCCTGGCTCTGGGCAATGATGGAAGCGTGTCATGAAGAAAGGATAATTCCCTGGATTGGACTTCCTCAAAGGAGGGCATGTTGGTGTCTGTGGTCCAAGCTGGGGCCCCAGGAACCGATGAATCTTGAGATAAATGTGGACATATGCAGTCTTTGTCACTGACTGATGATTTGGTGATGTCCTTGGAC
>NC_045030.1:104736121-104742166 GCF_008632895.1 Mastomys coucha | reverse complement strand
CGAAGCCATCTCTGCTACATATGCAGCTGGAGCCATGAGTCCCTCTGAGTGTACTCCTCGATTGGTAGTTTAGTTTCTGGGAGCTCTGGGTAGTCTGGTTGGTTAATATTGTTCTTCTTATGGGGTTGCAAACCCCCTCAGCTCCTTCAGCCTTTCCTCTAACTTCTCCATTGGGGACCCTGTGATCAGTCCAATGGTTGGTTATAAGCATCTGCCTCTGTATTTGTCAGGCACTGGCAGAGCCTCTCTCGGGAGACAGCTATATCAGGCTCCTGTCAGCAAGCACTTCTTGGCATCCACAATAGTGTCTGGGTTTGGTGACTGTATATGAAATGGATCCCCAGGTGGGACAGTCTGTGGATGGCCTTTCCTTCAGTCTCTGCTTCACACTTTTTCTCTGTATTTCCTCCCTTGAGAATTTTGTTCCCCTAAGGACCAAAGCATCCACACTTTAATCTTTCTTCTTGAGTTTCATATGGTTTGTGAATTGTATCTTGGGTAGTCTGAGCTTTTGGGCTAATATCCATTTATCAGTGAGTACATACCATGTGTTTTTCTTTTGCAATTGGGTTACCTCACTCAGGATGATATTCTCCAGATCCATCCATTTCCCTAAGAATTTCATAAATTCATTGTTTTTAATAACTGAGTAGTACTCTATTGTGTAGATGTGCCACATTTTCTGTATCCATTCCTCTGTTGAAGGACTTCTGGGTTGTTTCCAGTTTCTGGCTATTATAAATAAGGCTGCTATGAACATAGTGGAGTATATGTCCTTGTTATTATATGTTGGAGCATCTTTTGGGTATGTAACCAGGAAGTTTTACTTTTTAAGGTCTGTATGTGTGTGTGTGTGTGTGTGTGTGTGTGTACATACATACCCATACACATATGTGTGCATGTGCCCATGAAGGCTAGGTATTGACTGGCCTGGAATTGATGTTGCAGGCTGTGTGACATGAGTGCTTAGGACTGAACCTAGGTCTTCTGCAAAAGCAGCAAACACTCTTGACCACTGAGCTATTTCTCACACCTACTCACTCCATTCAAAGAGATGTAATTAGCCTAGTTCACCATTTTGGTCACTGGTACAATCATGGCATGTACAAAAATCATGAAGTCCTACATTGACCCATCAACACTTCTCATATATACTTCAGAGTATATACCACTTTCATTCATTGGTTTTATTTTAATTTTAACTATTTTTGAGAATTTCATTTACAAGTACACTATATTTACATCATTTTTATCTCTCCCTCTGCTCCTCCATCTTCCCCTCTATACCCTTTCCACACTCTCAATAATTCATGACCTTTTCTATAAGTATTGCCATTGTACACACACACACACACACACACACACACACACACACACACACACCTTAATGAGTCCAATTAATATTTCCTACATGTAGATATATATGTGTTAGGACTGACCAGTTTGAACTGGGAAATCTATCAGGGGTCTCATCCCTGGAGAAAACTAATCCCCCCTCCTTTTGCAGCTTTTCAACTCCTCAAGTTGTGGGGCATTGTGAAATTTTCTTCTATGGACACTTCCACGTCAACGTGTCAGCTGGTGAAACTCCTATGCAACCATACTGAGAGACTATGGATGCAGCACTCCAGTCATGCAAGGAAGACACTCACTCACTCACAGCACTTGTTCTGATCCTCTGGCTCTTAGAATCTTTCTCCTCTAATGCAAAGCTCCTTGAGCCAACTTACATATGGAGATTGTGTTGTAAATATCCCAGTTGGGGGTGAGCGTTCAGCAGTCAGGTGTTCTCTGCCTTTTGACCAGTTGTGGATCTCTGTAGTAACCCCCATGTGCTGGGGGGGGGGGGAAGCTTTTTTGATGAGGGTAAGAGATACACTTATATATTTGTAAGAGGCTATTTAGAATACAGTTCAAAGCTGTATTAATTTAGAAAATAATGGCAGTGGGTTCTCTTCTGCAGCCACATGTTCTTGTCTATTTTACAGTAATAGAAATAAGCTATTTCCTACTGAATGGGCCTTACGTCTGTTTAGACAAAAGTCCATTTACTCCTCAAACATAAATGCTATTTTTGCACCACTGGGATATCTTGTAAGTTCAGTCATTGTTGTGGTTCTCAGGTTTAGCAGCTGGGTAAGACTGTTAATAATTCTCCATTGGCAGCTTGCATAGCACCTTCTTCTGCTATGAGAGCTAGCCATCAGAGAGGAGGCTTCCAGGTCAGTACCAACTTGATTCTTCTAAATACAGTAACCAAAGTATATGGTGTCTTCAGCAATGGGCTCAAGTTGTGTGAAGTAAAGAAAGGGAATGGCAATAACCTATATTTTTGAGGGACCTCTTGGATCCCCTAACCAGCAACTTGAAGGGTGGTGTCCTTTGCCTGGCACTGGGGTTTTTGTTAGATTCACTGTGGTTCCTGGGAAAGCATTATTACTCCTACATGGGATAACTTCATTACAAAAAGTTATAAACATATATATCATGGAATGTATTTTAAGTAAGCTTATAAAATAATGTGTTTCCTTATGGCTTTTAAAAATATCCTTAGTGTTCTTTATCTCTTCTTCCTCCCTCTTCCTCTGTATTACCCTTCTGTTCAATTAAGCCATCCCCCCCCCCATTTCCCCATTCTCTTCATAGCACCTGTGCCCTGCTATCCCTCTCTCTAGTACTCCTCCTCCTTTCCTCAATGCTCCTTTCCTCCATTGCTGGCTTTGTGTTTCTTGAGTTCTATATGCAACTCTGGGTTTGCCTCTGTGCTTCTGGGTTACCTTACTCAGTATAATATTCTCCCGTTCATCCAATTGATTGCAAATGTCACGATTTCATTTTTCTTTTCAGCTGATTAGAATTCTATAGTGTATCTGTACCACTACAAACATGTGTATTAGAAAAAAAGAAGAAATCAAGATTTTAATACTCACCAAATGTGACATTGTTTAAAAATTCCATTCAAATAGTCATTCAAAGAATAAAAAACACATAAACATCTGCTTGTAATGGGAAGGAAAAATATAGCAAATAAAAGGACTGAAGAAATCACACCTAAAATATATTCTCACTCACTGTTTTGACTCTGCCCCCATTTGTCTTACTCTTAACTGTTCTGACAAAAAAAATTAAAACTGTTAGAATTAAGTACAAACAGATGGTGATGATAAAGACAGATAGGTACCATTTTAGAATGGTATTTTAAACACGAGTGATACACAACTCACGGTAAACCTACAAGGGATGATTGGAGGAGCTAGATGTAGTATGTGAGAAAATCTCCGGAGACTAGAATCTAGTCCCAAGCTACTGCTTTCAGTGCAGTATTCAATGCATCATAAGGTAGTCAACATTTTATTATAAACAGGCTTTTTATTAGGTGGTCTTTGTCCAGAGATAGGTTAACCTAAGTATTAAAATGATGTATAAGATAGACGGCTTACTTAGAGTTTCTATTGCTGTGATAAAACACCATACCAAAGTCAACTTATGGACAAAAGGATTTATTTTATCTTCTAGCTTATCATGCATCACTAAGGGAAGTCAGGGCAGGAACCTGGAGGCAGAAGCTGATGTAGAGGCCATGGAGGGATGCTGCTTACTGGCTTGCGTCTTTTGATTTGCTCAGCCTGCTTTCTTACAGAGCAACTAGGAACACCAGCCCAGGAGTAGGACCATCAGCCCAGAGATGGCGTGATCCACAGTGAGCTGTGCCCTCCCCATGAATCACTAATTAGGAAAATTCCCTACATCAGTGGTTCTCAACCTTCCTAATGCTGTGACCCTTTAATATAGTTCCTCATGCTGTGGTGACCCCCAACCATAAATTATTCTTGTTACTATTTCATAACTTTAACTTTGCAACTGTTATGAATAGTAACGTAAATATTTTTGGAGATAGAGGTTTGCCAAAGGAGATGGGATCCACAGGCTGAGAACCATTGCTCTCCAGCCCATTCTTATGGAGTCATTTTCTTAACTGAGAGTTCCTCTTATCCAGATGACTCTAGCGTTTGTCAAGCTGACATAATACTAGCCAGCACAATAGGTCAGGCACACTAAACTATGAGATTCCATAATTTAGATTATTAAAATAATTTTCTTACTTTTTCTCTTTCTACTTTCCCTTGAACTCAATATATAGCTGAGCATGATCTTGAACTACGACTCCTGCTCCTACCACCTCCCGAGTTCTGAGATACAGGCATGCAACACCATTCCCAGGTTTATGTGGTGCTAGGAAGTGAGAGGAAGTTAAGCACACATTCTACCAATTGATCTATACCCCAAGCCCAGCACTTTCAGTTTAATGTTGTTTTCAACAGTGGGTCAACTGGGTTATAACTTTATCATACACTTGAGGGAGATCTGTAATACCCTTCTAATTTATCAGTTTTTAAGTTTATAACACCATGTTATTTATCTCTTATGATTTGATTTGTTGTGTCTTCAAAAAGGTTATTTCTATATTTGTTAAATGAGTGTTAATTCTTTTTAAAATTTTGTTACATTTATTCTATGAAAGATTTGTGCTCTTGCATGGTATGGCATGAGTGGGAATCCTTTCTCTCCTTCCATCATATAGGTCCTGGAGATCAAACTTAGATTGTCAGGCTTGTCAGCAAGCACTTTTAACTACTGACCCATCTCAACAGGCTGTGAGTTCTTAATTACTGAAGATTTAAGAGAAAGAAGCTAATATAGGATGGAATTTAATCATTCTAACCCTAACCCCTATCCCTAACCATTATCTAACTTGTTCAAAATATAATAGTGTGAAAAAATTAACTAGGCAACACATTATAAAATATTGTTGATATTTATCTGTCTCCTCTGTCCTATCTTCTAACACCCATTTTCTTTTCTCTCCACAGTGACTGTTTTGAGCCCAGCAGAAAAAGGTAAGTGTATATTGTGAACTGTGTTGGTTAGGAATGCATCACGTATCCTTTTCTCTTTCAAAAACTAAATTATATAAAGTCTTTAAACTGAGCAACTTTACAAGAAATGTGCTTGGTTCATTAGAACATTTAGGGTGATATTTTAAGGAATATTACTCAGAAATAGAGCAAAACATATTTTCAGTGGCCCTTTTGGCTATAAAATAGCAATTAGAAATTATGAAGCTACATGATAATTTCTTCCATAGTGACTCTAAGCTCTCTCTTCTGTAATTATTGTCCTAGATGCCTGGCCTTTCTTTCCAATCCATTCCCTCTTCAATATGTAGAGTAAGGAAGGGTCCCACAGGCCTTGACCATCACAGTTCCTATGTATTCTTGTGTTCCTTTCAACAGAGCATCACCAGCTTGGCTTGATCCATTTTTTAAAAGCATTGAGGCCCTTTGCATTTAAAACGTGTAAGCTAATCACGAGTCTTCATGAGCAATTAGTTTTACACTATTTTATCGGTAAGGTAGAGAGTACATATGGAAGTGGTTTACAGTGGCACTTTTAATTCTCATTTCATGGGAGTTCAATGTTAGAATTCGTTGATCTTCACAGCATTCATGATCTGCTGTGTTACCTCTCTGCTTTGTTATGGCTCATTTAACTTGGATAACAGAGCAGTAGGGATGGGAGACAATGGGCAATAGTTCTTAAAAGTGTGGGCTCCAGAGCCAGATTGAATTTACAGCTTGACTCTTTTCTTGATACAATATTTTACACTCATCCTATTATTTGCATACATAATAGAAACAATAATACTGCCTTATTTGTGAAGATGTCATGAAGACAATTTAATTGTACATAAAGCAGAACAAAGGTGAACAGAGCACATCCTAAAAGCTCGATAAACATGCATTGTTATTGTGACAGCAACAGAGGAAGTCTTAAGAGTCTTAAGTTGCCTTTTTCTTTCCTTTTTTTTTTCTGTTTTCTTTTTTCTCTTTTGTTTCTTTGTTTTTTGGGGGGGGTTGTTTGTTTGTTTTTCAGACACAATTTCTCTGTATAGCCCTGACTGTCCTGGAACTTGCTCTGTAGACCAGGCTGGCCTTGAACTCAGAAATGCACCTGCCTCTGCTCTTAAATGCTGGGATTAAAGGT
>NC_045030.1:104729006-104736084 GCF_008632895.1 Mastomys coucha | reverse complement strand
TTTGAGACAGGGTCTCACTATGTAGCCCTGACCATCTTGGAACTTGCTCTGTAGAAAAGGCTGGCCTCAAACTCACAGAGATTCTTCTGCCTCTGCCTCCCCAGTGCTGGGATTAAAGGCATGTGCCACCACCACCCCGCTTGCCATCTATTTTTATGTATGGTTCTTAAAGTCAGAAATCATCTTATATAAATACTAAGTCTTTATTTTCTATTACAAACTTTCAATATAGCTGGGTAGAGACTTACATGATAGTATACCATAAGAGTATAATAACAATTTTATTCATCATCATCATCATCATCATCATCATAATAATAATAATAATAATAATAATAATAATAATAATAATAACTTGTTGTGCTTGGTATCCTGATAATACAAAAATGTTTAACTTAATATCCCTTCTGAGAGTAAGAGTCTGAAGTTCCTTTCCCCTGACACTTCTTAAATTTATCCACACAGTAAGCAATGATATTAGATTTTGCTTCTACATTCTGTAATGGGTATAATGAAATTTAAGAGATACAAGGTATAAGTTGGAGTTCTAGCTGTGTCATTTGCTAGTTCTGTGACCTTCATAAGGTAACTCACCTTCTTTGAACTTTAATTTCTACAAAAATAACAATGCTTTGACACCTCAAGGCTCTACTGTAATGCAGTTAATCTGCTTGTTAGGATCCTGACATAAAAGAGTAACAACAGAGATGCTAACATTTAACAAAGCAAACTTGTAATAGACAGTAAGCTATTACTATTTGAGATTCCTGATAGCTCTGTGAATTTATGATTTGTCTCCAACTACATTGAACCTTTAAAGTAGAATAAAGTAAGCAACCTGACTGTCAGAAGGAACTGAAATAGCCAAATCACCTAACTTTGCATTGTCTCTAAAGTTTAAAAAAACTTTAAGCAGAACATACTGGAAAAGGTTTTTTGTTTTTTGTTTTGTTTTGTTTTGTTTTGTTTTTGTATTTGTCTACTTTATGGTTCCTGTACTGGGTTGAATAGTCTTCCACCAAAATTCATGGCCACATTAATCATGTCGATGCGTCCCTATTTGCAATAGGATTGGGGGCATGTTATCATGTCACAGTGAAGTTATACAAGATCAAAGAAAGCCTCAGTAACTGGTGTTCTAAAGGAAAACTGGATATATAGATATGGAAAACATCTCTGGGATGGAGGAAGGGTGGTTGTGGTGCTGCAGAGGAGCACTAAGGATTGTCTATAACCAACAAAAGCTAAGGAAAGGCAGGCAAAGAGTCAGTACTGGAGTTTTGAGCAAGAGTATGCTCTAGAACTGTGAGGTAATACATTTCTATTCTTGTAAATCATCCAGGTTATAGTAATTTGATACCACAACCCAGGAAATGAATAGAGTGCCTGGTAAACTTCAAGTTTCAAAATTCTCTTAATGGTGCTTTACAAGTTAGGAGAGTTTTAACAGTAATGGATAAGTAAAATTTTGATATCAGACCTACCTGGCATTAGTTGACTTGGCCATTTACTACATGTATGCCATGAGGAACATAACCTAGGTCTCACTTTCCTCTTCAATAAAATGGAAATAGCACTTACCCTCTATGGTTATTTTGAACAAGTATTTTAACATGGTACCTAGTACATGATTAATAAATCACCAGCCTAAGAGTACACATGGTGGGACTCAGGGCTCCAGCTGCATATGTATAGCAGAGGATGATCTAGTCAGTCATTAATGGGAGGAGAGGCCCTTGGTTTTGTGAAGGTTCTATGCCCCAGTGTAGGGGAATGCCAGGGCCAGGAAGTGGGAGAGGGTGAGTTAGTCAGCAGGGGGATGGGGGAGGGAACAGAGGATTTTTTGTTTTTTATTTTATTTTATTTTATTTTATTTTATTTCGGAGGGGAAACTGGGAAAGGAGATATCATATGGCATGTAAATAAAGAAAATATCTAATAAAATGCAAAGTAATATCGGGTACTTACCATTTGATGATGACTGTTGCTGGTACTGACACTGGAAAAAATCTGAAGGTTCTTCAAAGTAGTATGACATATTTCAGGACTATAATTTCTCATGATTTCTCTCATGAATATATGGTCAGAACTCATGTATTCATATTGTAGAACAATGAGATCCAAATAAATAAAATATTTTTTCTTAGTCATATTAATTTTTGTGAAAAAGAACAGAAACTAAAGTCCAGGTCATCTGCAGCACATATCACAATGTTACATACTGTATCAACCTTGGTAGCTCAGGTCAGAACTCCAAAATTTTTTAAAGATGCAACACCCTATCTTATTTTATACTAAAATATGATAATAATATATTCCCCTTGCTTTCATAAGTATATTATAAAGATGATCTTCCTCAGCATGATCTATGTTGAAGATCTTGATTGCAAAAAAAAAAATGAGGATCAGGAATAAGCTAACAATTAGAAATTTAATAAGAACCAAGAATGAGGTGAGGCTAAAAATAAACTTAAGAACGATAAGGGCATCAGGCATGATCCATCATTCAGCCCAAATATAATTAAGAATAAGTAATACATTGTTCACAGTTTCTCATCTTCCCAAAAGGTCATTAATCATTGTAAACAAAAGTTCAGCTTATCCTGTGCAGATTCATTAGATTTTTGATGGTTTACATATGAAATTCTCTGAATTCTTCCTTAAAGTTAAATGATTGTAATTACTTATCTTTTCAGAAATTGATGTACTTTATAAATATTAAAGTGACTATGGACTTGAGTACCCTAAAATTTATAGGTAGTGTCTAGCCACATGTACTTCAAAATATAACTTTATTTGAAGTGATTAAGTTAAAGTGAGGTCACTAGAATGAATTCAGGTGTCTTCAAAATAGAAGGGAATTTGGACACAGGTGGATATAGAAGGAGGACAATATTGAAGACAGAGGACAAAGATGGTGGTGTGCATGCCAAGGAAAGAGGCCTGAAATGGAAGTAACACCTTTGGTACTCTTATCTTGGCTTGTCTCCAGAATTGTGAGAAAGTTAATTTGTATTGTTTAAGGAACCTAGTCTGTAGTACTTTATTTTGGACTAATAAAACTAATCCAAGAGCTTCATCATGTCTTCAAAATCAAAAACATGGAAATATCTGCTCTGTGTCAGCTTCACAGCTATGTTAGCTTTAATTTATAGCTGATCTATTAAAATATGCCAGGATTGTAAGAGATAGCTCAGAGAAAGACATTATGCTACAGTATGATTCTTTTTTTTAATCTTTGTAATGGAAATCTTCACTATGGTTTGATGAGTTATCTCAGTGCTATTTGTCTTTTCTTGATTGTTTAATTGTTAATTCATCAAGGTAGAGTCTTGGTATATAGTCCAAGCAGCCACGGAATATACATTCCTCCTCCCTCATTCTTCCAAGTATTGGAATCTTCATTTATGAACCACCACACCCCACATCACACTGTTTCTTTATGGCACTGAGGATTAAACCCAGGACATGAGAGGGAAGATCTCTGCCTTTGAGCTATGTCCCCAGTGTTCTTAATAATACATGATTTTTGAAAGAAACATGCTATACACATGCCCAATGCTTGATAGCTGTTATATATAAGAAATAAAAAATAAAAAGCAAGACTCCTAATAAACTCAATTTTAAAATGGGAATTAAATCTAAATAGACATTTTTCCAAAGAAGACATTCAAATGCTCAGTGGGTACATTTTTTTTAAAGCTCAATGTAACTATTTGGGAAGGTGAAAAGAAAGCCAAAATGAGAATTGCTGTTATTTTCTTAAGAAGATGAAAAGAGGCTGTAAAAGTGTCTCGGTGGTTTAAGTGCACTGGCTGCTCTTCCAGAGATTCTGAGTTCAGTTCCTGGCACCCACATGTCACCTCACAGATATCTGTAACTCCAGTTCCAGGGGATCAAACATTCTCTTCTGGCCTCCACAGGAACCAAGCATGCATGAAGTACATATATAGAGACATCCAGGTAAAACACTCAAGCACATAAACGATAAAGAATACTTTTAGAGGCAAAGATAATAATTGCTGGTGGCAATGAGGAGGACAGGGAATTGCTGCACACTGTTGGTAGAAGATAAATTAGTACATCATTATGGCCATCAGCATGGAGTTTCATTCAAAACAAATAAAATTGAATTACCACATAATTTCACTGTATCACTCTGGCATATGTGAAAAGGAGATGAAATCAGTTTGTTGGAGCAGAAACACCTGAAATCTCATTCATCATGATATTATTCACAATAACCATAAAATAGTAACCTAAATCTCTGTCATATGATTAATTGGTAAAGAAAATATATATAAACACAGTAGAATGTTAGACAGCCATTAAAACATGATTCCTTGATACTTGATAGAGCATTGCTAGAACTGCAAGCCATTCATTGTGTTAAATAAAATAATCCAGATACAGAAAAGCTACATGACCTCACTGATCTGTGGGATGTAGGATAGTTGATCTCATTAAAAATCCGAGTAGGGTAGTGCTTACCAGAGGTGGCTGAGGAAAGTAGGGGTCAGGGAAGAAGAGAGGGACTGATCATTGGATATTAAGTTACAGATACATAGTTAAAACTGTCTCTAGGTGAATGGTCTATTTCAAAAGTCCAGAAGAAATACTTTGAATATTTTTGCCATAGGGAAGATAAATATTTGGGAAGATAGATATGTTTAGCCTGATGTGTGTGTGTGTGTGTGTGTTAAAACATTGCATAGAACCCCATTGATATGTAAAATTTTGTGGTAACAGGACAGCTAAAATAAAAATTTTCCCCAAGATTGAACCCATGGCTTTGTCTTTGCTAGGGAAGCACTCTGTCCCTAAGCTATATCCACAGCCCAAAAGCAGGATTCTTTAATTTTTGTTTGGTTTTTAAAGTGATAGAGATTTAGGACTTCATGCTTGCTCAGGAAGAACTCTACCTCTGAACTATATCACCAACCCTTCTTTGGGGTGGTATTTTTGAGACAGTCTCAGTGTATAGCTCTGGATGTCTTGAGGTTTGTTATAGACTAGGCTGGCTTCAAACTTGTAGTGTGTTCTTCCTGCCTATACCTCCCAAGTACTGGGATTGCAAGCATACACCACCATGCCTGGTTCAAAAGAAATGTAACTAAAACAACTAAAACAAATATATACTGCTGACCATGGTAACACATTACAAAGAACTGAGACAGATGCAGGAGGGTCATAACTTTGAGGCCAGCCTTTGATACATTGCAAGTTCTAGGCTAACCTGGTCTAAATAAGGTAATTTTGTCTCATAACACTGATGGTGGTGGTGGTGGTGGTAGCAGTGGTGACGATGACAACAATGATGATAGACTTTAATGCTGACTTTTTAAAAACTTTTAATTGGTTCTTTGTGGCTATCACATCATGCATCCCAATCCCACTCATCTCCCCATCTCCTCCTAACCCCCTCCACTCTTGCAACCTCTCCTACAACAGAGAAAAAAATCTCATTGTAGAAACTGTAGTGTGTCACACTGTGTCCCACAGTATACCCTTTTGTCTACACTTCTTTGTTTGCAAATGTTTATTGCAGTGAGCCCGCTGGCTTCTGCTACACTATCGATACTAGAACCTCACTGGGTCTCTTCTTGGATATCCTGTTGTTGCCCTGAGTCATGGAGATCCTGTAGTTTGGGATACGTGGGACTGGTCCCTTCATGAAGTCCAGCAGTTCATCGATGGGATATATGTTGGGGTCAGCCAATTCATAATCCCTGGATCTGGGTCTGAGAGGTATCTGAGCTAGTTAGCTCACTGGGGCTCTTCTGATCTCATGCCCTCAGGCTGGCTCACCTACAACCCCACATCCAGAGCTAGTTCTACCGAGGTGAAATGCAGGGCCTGTACTAATGCTCTCATGATCCCATCTTGACCAGCTCTCCCACCAGCCCCAATGGCAAGGGCGAAAAGGAGGGCAGGGAATCTCTCCCTCACTGACACCACCACACAACAGACGAGACAAAATTGGCTCTCCCATACTTTTATGCTCTTGGGGGCTCCCTCAACCCTCCCACAACCCTCATGTCCAGAGACAGCCCTATCGTGCTGCCCAGGTGAGGTAGGGGAGCCTCTTCCCCCAAATGCTGCAACAGTTGAGGAGCAGGAACAGCTCTCCTAATCTCATGACCTTGTCAAGGACGGCTCTCTTGCCACTGCCAGTGGTGAGGGCAAAAGGTAGGTGAGGGGATCTCTCACCACCACACAGCAGACCAGAGGCACAGCCAGCTCTACCATCCTTATGCCTCAAGGGCCAGCTCACCCACAACCCTCACATCCAGGGTCAGTTCTATTGTGCTGCCTAGATGCCTGCTCTCCCAAGTGTTGCAGCAGGTGAGGGGCAGGGACAACTCTCCTGTTCTAATGACCTCCGGGCCTGCTCTCCTGCCTGCTGCAGATGATGACGGGCAATGGGGAAGAGGGTATCTCTTCCTCACTCTATTGCACAGGAGACAAGTGGTAGGACTAGCTCTCCCACACTTGTACTCTCAGGGCTGGGTCACTTACAACTTCCACAATGTGCTGGGCTGCTAACCCAAGTGTTGCAACTGGTTAGAAACAGGATCAGCTCTCCTGCCCTTATGCTTCCAGGGCTAGGTCTCTGGTGATACCCAGATGATGAGGGCTGGGACCAGTTCTGCACAGCCCTGGAACATCGTCATGTCCCCAGGTAGCAGTCCAGACCGGGGACAACCACCTGTCCTTTGGTGGCAACAGACTCTTGCTGTTGCAGGGCCACGGACCTAGACAGAGCCCCCAGCATCAGCATAGTCCAGGACCCTGTCATGGTCCCAGGTGGCATCATGTCAGGTTGTTCCTCATGACCCTTGAGTCTCCAGTTCTACCTTTATTCATTGTGTCGACATCCTTCTGTTTCTCTTTATCTTCCATTTCTCTACCACTTACTTGCTTCTCTTAGTGACACTGGGGTCTCTGATTTTATGGGGTCATCTTAGGAGTGGTCTCAGGAATGTATGTCCCACTTGGGCATTATGGTGTCCAGCAGGGGTTGTCTTGGGTATGGTCTGCCCCCCAAAGCCTGTGTGGTACCAGATTGGTGGCCATT
>NC_045030.1:104718818-104728089 GCF_008632895.1 Mastomys coucha | reverse complement strand
CATATAAATATAAAAATTTGAGTTCTCATAATGTATCACTAAACATAGGAAACTATTATCTTTAGTTTGACTTGTACTCTTAGTGATGTTTTTCCTTATACTTAGAATTATAGATATTTATAAGCTTGACTTAGTAAACACTGGGTAATACTATACCTATTATTATGTAGCTTAATTTTTTTACTTACCAGTTTATTACCACTCCCTGGTAATACATGGAAGTGTTTTTAAATGACTACTAGAGTAATTTTTCATATGGATCTATGATTTATTTGATTAAATGCCCTACCATGAACTTAAAAGTGAAACTTTATTGTTGTTTTTTATCATAACAAACATTAGAACCTCAGAAAGTATACTATCCTACAGCGTAGAGTGCTCAACATATTTGAATATGGCTATTGAGAAAAACAAAAATATTAATCTGAGAAATTTAAATTGTTCTTTATTTTGCTAAATGTCAGAAAATCTATGATTAAAAATTCAAGGAAAAACTCAGTTTTAAATCTCTGCCTTCTAGTTTTGTCAGAGTTATTGAGATATGATTTATGAAAACTTAAAGACACCCATTTTAAATGTTCAGGTTGATGACCTTTGAAAAATATAGACAATGATATAACCACCACTGCAATAAAAGTATAAAATATTAACATTGTTTCAAATTATTCCATCTGCCCCATTTGCAAAACAATCCTCTCCTCCCTACCTCTGGCCACCACTGATTTTATTTTTTTGTCCCATACAATTTTATCTTTCCCTAATGCTATATAAATTGAAACATACAATGTGCCATCTTCTATATTTGCCTTCCTAGTAGGATACAGTTTTAGGATTCCTCCATGCCACTGCACATATAAATAGTTTCTTGCTTTTTATTGCTGATTAGTAGTACACATTTCAGTTGGACCACAAATCAGTCTTTCACTAGTTTAGATGCATTTGAATTCTTTCCAGTTTTCAGCTACAGTGAATAAAACTGATAAATATGTACATGTGCATAGACACAGACAGTAGTAGAGTATTTGGTTGCCATGCGCTACAAATTCCAGAAGCATTTAAAATTTGGAAAAATATGCCTTTATGAAATTATGTCTTTATTTCTTCTGGTAAATACTAAGGAGTAAGATTTTGTGCTCATGTGGTATGTATAGGGTAAGGGATTATCCGAGTGTCTCCTTCTGTGCCTCTGCCTTTATTGCTTCCCTACCACTGTATATAACAATGCTAGTTGCTCTAAATCCCCATTGTCACTTATCTTCATTTGTAGCTTTATTTGTTTTTTTCAAATCATTTTACTGTGTATAAAGCAATGTTGCCTTGTGACTTTGATTTGTAGCTCTGTAATGACTGCTAATGCTGAGCATCTTTTCAAATGTCTCATTGCCATCTAACTCTTCTTTAGGGGAAGTTTCAGGTTAAGTCTTTTGCCCATGGTATTGAGTTGTGAAATGTCTTTAAATGTCTGGATACAGGCTGTGGTTTTCAAACAATCTGTTTTTCTTTCCATACCGCACAATTAAGATCAATGAGAGGGTGTTGCCAGGAAGGATAGTTCTATATAAGAAAAACAAGTCTGACAGAGTTTTCCAGCAATAAGATGTGTTGACCCCCTAGGCATTGATTGATTCTGTATTACTTCGGATCTTCAAACAAAAGCTAGGCAACTGGTTATTAGAGGTGTTGTAAAGAAGACATGTGTGTTTTCTAGATCAATGTGCCAAATAGCTCCCAGATGCCTTTAAAATTTGAAATTTAATGATATTAAAATTAAGTCAGCACCATGTAACTGAGATAGATTTATAGGTTCAATCAACAAAAGGTAATACATTCAAAGGGAACCAACCTGTGCTTTCTGTGTTCCTGTCACTTCCACAGCCAGAGAGAATCGATCTATAAATCCCTAGCCACTATGTAGACAACAGGTAATCTCTGCTTCGCTTTAAAGTCTGCTGTGAATAGTGCTGACAGTGCTGAATCAATTGATTCCCTTAATTCAAATTGTACATGCAGAATAATGATATTCCAATTATCTACTTGGAGCTATGAGGGAAGCCAAAGATTGTTACCCAAAAGATTAGCCCTGTTTGCTCCTATATCCCCAACATGAATGAATCAATGAAAGACTGGCTCAACACCAAGTAGATGACTAGAAACAAGCCATTTTCTTCATTTTTAACAAACCATAGTATCTCTTCCAATAAAGTTTGTGTACTTTTTATTACTATCTCTTAGAATATAAACAACCAAGAGTTATGAAAAAAGAGATTTTCTCTCCTGTCTAAGGTGGGACCAGCTAGGAGCACACAGGCATTAAAAGCAGCAGAGCAGCTGGGACAGGGTCCTTCCTGACTTCATCTGTACCAGGGGGTGGAGGTTGTTCTGCAGCACTCTGTTCAGGGGTCTTGCCAGGAAAGAGCAGGTCTCCCAAGAGTGCTGATACATGCTTGCAGACCCACAGGAAGAACAAGCTCCTGCCAGAGACAGCAAGAACATCTAATACCAGAGATTACCAGATGGTGAAAGGCAAATGCAAAAATCTTACTAACAGAAACCAAGACTACTTGGCATAATCAGAACCCAGTACACCCACCACAGCAAGTCCTGGATACCCCAACACACCAGAACAGCAAGATTCAGATCTAAAATCATATCTCATGATGCTGATAGAGTATTCTAGGATCGACATAAATAACTCTCTTAAAGAAATACAGGAGAACACAGGTAAACATATATAGAAACACTTAAAGAGGAAACACAAAAATCCCTTAAAGAATTGTAGAAAAATACAAACAAACAGGTGAAAGAATTGAACAAAACCATCCAGGATCTGAAAATGGAAATAGAAACAATAAAGAATTCACAAAGGGAGACAACTATGGAGATGGAAAACCTAGGAAAGAAGTCAGGAGCCATAGATGCAAGCATCACCAGCAGAAAACAAGAGATAGAAGAGAGAATCTCAGGGGCAGAAGATACCATAAAACATTGACACAACAATCAAAGATAATGTAAAATGCAGAAATAGCCTAACCCAAAACATCCAGGAAATCCAGGACACAATGAGAAGACCAAACCTAAGGGTAAGAGGTATAGAAGAGAGTAGAGACCTCCAACTGAAAGGGCCAGTAAATATCTTCAACAAAATTATAGAAGAAAACTTCCCTAACCTAAAGAGAGAGAGGCCCATGAACATACAAGAGACCTACAGAACTCGAAATAGTTTGGACCATAAAAGAAATTCCTCCTGTAACATAATAATCAAAACACCAAATACACAAAACAAAGAAAGAATATTAAAAACAGTAAGGGGAAAAGGTCAAGTAACACATAAAGGCAGGCCTATCAGAATTACACCAGACTTCTCACCAGAGACTATGAAAGCCAGAAGATCTTGGGCAGATGTCATATAGACCCTAAGAGAACACAAATGCCAGCTCAGGCTACTATACCCAGCAAAGCTCTCAATTACCACAGATAGAGAAACCAAGGTATTTCATGACAAAACCAAATTTACACAGTATCTTTCCACAAATCCAGCCCTTCAAAGGATAATAAATGGAAACTCCAACACAATGAGGGAAACTACACCCTAAAAAAAGCAGAAAAGTAATCTTTCAACCAAACTAAAAGAAGATAGCCACATGAACAGAATTCCAATTCCAATAACAAAAATAACAGGAATCAACAATTACTTTACCTTAATATCTCTTAATGGACTTGATTCCCCAATAAAAAAGACATAGAATAACAGACAGGTTATGCAAACATGACCCAACATTTTGTTGCATACAGGAAACCCACCTCAGTGACAAAGACAGACATTTCCTCAGAGGAAAAGGCTGGAAAACAATTTTCCAAGCAAATGGTCCCAAGAAACAAGCTGGAGTAGCCATTCTAATATTGAATAAAATCAACTTTCAACCCAAAGTTATCAAAAAAGATAAGGAGGGACACTTCATACTCATCAAAGTTAAAATCTATCAAGATGAATTCTCCATTCTGAACCTCTATGATCCAAATGCAAGGGTACCCACATTCATAAAAAACTTTACTAAAGCTCAAAGCACACCTTGCACATTACACAATAATAGTGGGAGACTTCAACACCTTACTCTCAGCAATGGGCAGATCATAGAAACAGAAACTAAACAGAGACACAGTGAAACTAACAGAAGTTATGAAACAAATGGATTTAACAAATATGTATAGAACATTTTATCCTAAAACAAAGGGATATACCTTCTTCTCAGCACCTCATGGTACCTTCTCCAAATTTGACCATATAATCAGTCACAAAATAGGCCTCAACAGATACAAGAAGATTGAAATAATCCCATGCATCCTATCAGAGCAGAACTGAGTAAATTTGGTCTTCAGTGACAACAGAAACAACAGAGAGCCCACGTACACATGGAAGCTGAACAACAATGATAACTGGGTCAAGGAAAAGATAAAGTAAGAAATTAAAGACTGTATAGAGTTTAATGAAAATGAAGCCACAACATATCCAATCTTATAAGACACAAAGAAAGCAGTTCTAAGAGGAAATCTCATAGATCTGAGTGCCTCCAAAAAGAAACTGAAGAGAGCTTACACTAGCACTTTGACAGCATATCTGAAAACTCTAGAACAAAAAGAAGCAAATACACCCAAGAGGAGTATATGGCATGAAATAATCAAGCTCAGGGCTGAAATTAACCAAGTGGAAACAAAGTGAACTATAAAAAGAATCAACCAAACCAGGAGCTGGTTCTTTGAGAAAAATCAACAAAATAGATAAACTCTTAGCCAGACTAACTAGAGGGCACAGAGACAATATCCTAATTAAGAAAATCAAAAATGAAAAGGGAGACATAACAACAGAAACCGAGGAAATACAAAAAATCATTAGATCCTGCTACAAAAATCTATACTCAACAAAACTGGAAAACCTGGATGAAATGGACAGTTTTCTAGACAGATACCAGGTACCAAAGTTAAATCAAGATCAGATCAACGATCTAAACAGTCCCATATCTGCTCATAAAATAGAAATAGTCATTAATAGTCTCCCAACCAAAAGAAGCCCAGGAACAGATGGGTTTAGTGCCGAGTTCTATCAGACCTTCAAAGAAGACGTAATACCAATACTCCTCAAACTATTCCACAAAATAAAAATAGAAGGTACTCTACCCAATTTGTTCTATGAAGCCGCAATTACTCTGATATCTAAACTACACAAAGACATAACAAAGAAAGAAAACTTCAGACCAATTTCCCTTATGAATACCAATGCAAAAATACTCAATAAAATTCTTGCAAACCGAATCAGTAAACACATAAAAATGATCATCCATCCTGATCAAATAGGCTTCATTCCAGGGATGCAGGGATGGCTCAATATATGGAAATCCATCAACGTAATTCACTATATAAACAAACTCAAAGAAAAAACCATATGATCATCTCATTAGATGCTGAGAAAGTATTTGACAAAATCCAACATCCCTTCATGATAAAAGTCTTGGAAAGATCAGGAATTTAAGGCCCATACTTAAACATAGTAAAAGCAATATCCAGCAAACCAGTAGCCAACATCAAACTAAATGGAGAGAAACTTGAAGCACTAAAATCAGGGACTAGACAAGGCTGCTCACTCTCTCCTTACATATTCAATATTGTACTTGAAGTCCTAGCCAGAGCAATTAGGCAACAAAAGGAGATCAAAGGGATACGAATTAGAAAGAAAGAAGTCAAATTATCACTATTTGCTGATGATATGATAGTATACTTAAGTGATCCCAAAAATTCCACCAGAGAGCTCCTAAACCTGATAAACAACTTCAGCAAGGTAGCTGGATATAAAATTAACTCAAGCAAATCAGTGGCTTTCCTCAACACAAAGGATAAACAGGCTGAGAAAGAAATTAGGGAAACAACACCGTTCACAGTAGTCACAAATAATATGAAATACCTTGGTGTGGCTCTAACTAAGCAAATGAAAATCTGTATGACAAGAACTTCAAGTCTCTGAAGAAAGAAGTCGAAGAAGATCTCAGAAAATGCAAAGATCTCCCATACTTATGGATTGACAGGTTTAATATAGTAAAAATGACCATCTTGCAAAAGCAATCTCCAGATTTAATGCAATCCCCATCAAAATTCCAACTCCATTCTTCACAGACTTGGAAAGAGCAATTTGCAAATTCATCTGGAATTAAAAAAAAAAACCCTAGGATAGCTAAAACTATTCTCAACAATAAAAGAACTGGTGGAATCACCATCCCTGACCTCAAAATGTATTACAAAAAAATTGTGATAAAAACTGTATGGTATTGGTACAGTGACAGGCAGGTAGATCAATGAAACAGAATTGAAGACTCAGAAATGGACCCACACATCTATGGTCACTTGATCTTTGACAAAGGAGCTAAAACCATCCAGTGGAAAAAAAGACAGCATTTTCTACAAATAGTGCTGGCTCAACTGGTGGTTAGCATGTAGAAGAATGCAAATCAATCCATTCTTATCTCCTTGTTCAAAGCTCAAGTCCAAGTAGATCAAGGACCTCCACATGAAACCATATACACTGAAACTAATAGAAAAGAAAGTGGGGAAGAGCCTGGAGCACATGGGCACAGGGGAAATTTTCCTGAACAGAGCACCAAGAGCTCATGCTCTACTATCAAGAATTGACAAATGGGACCTCATAAAATTGCAAAGCTTCTGTAAGGCAAAGGACACTGTCAATAGGACAAAACAGAAGTCAACAGATTGGGAAAAGATTTTTACCAATCCTATATCTGATAGAGGGCTAATATCCAATATATACAAAAAATTCAAGAAGTTAGACTCCAGAGAACCAAATAACCCTATTAAAAATGGGGTACAGAGCTAAACAAAGAATTTTCAACTGATGAATACCGAATGGCTGAGAAGCACCTCAAGAAATGTTCAACATCCTTAGTCATCAGGGAAATGCAAATCAAAACAATCCTGAGATTCCACCTCACACCAGTCAGAATGGCTAGGATAAAAAACTCAGGTGACAGCAGATGCTGATGAGGATGTGGAGAAAGAGGAACACTCCTCCATTGCTGGTGGAATTGCAAGCTGGTACAACCACTCTGTAAATCAGTTTGACAGTTTCTCAGAACACTGCATATAGTACTACCTGAGGACCCAATAATACCACTCCTGGGCATATACCCAGAAGATGCTCCTACATGTAACAAGGACACATGCTCCACTATATCCATAGCAGCCTTATTTATAATAGCCAGAAGCTGGAAAGAACCCAGATGTTCCTCAACAGAGGAATGGCTATAGAAAATGTGGTACATTTACACAATGGAATACTACTCAGCTATTAAAAACAATGAATTTATGAAATTCTTAGGAAAATGGATGGATCTGGAGAATATCATCCTGAGTGAGGTAACCCAATCACAAAAGAACACACATGGTATGCACTCACTGATAAGTGGATATTAGCCCAGCAGCTGGGAGTACCCAAAATACAATCCACAAACCACAAGAAACTCAAGAAGGAAGACCAAAGTGTGCATACTTCGATCCTCTTAGAAGGGGGAACAAAATACCCATGGAAGGAATTGCACAGAAGAAGTGTAGAGCAGAGACTGAAGGAATGATAATCCAGAGACTGCCTCACCTGGGTATCTATCCCATATACAATCACCAAACCCAGACACTATTGTGAATGCCAACAAGTGCTTGCTACAGGAGCCTGATGTAGCTGACTCCTGAGTGGCTCTGCCAGTGCCTGACAAATACAGAAGTGGATGCTCACAGCCATCCATTGGATGAGCACATGGTCCCCAGTGACGGAGCTAGATAAAGGACCCAAAGAGGTTAGGGGCTTTGCAGCCCCATAGTATGAAGAACAATATGAACTAACCAGCACCCCCAGAGCTTCCAGGGACTAAACTACCAACCAAAGAGTATACATGGTGGGACTCAGGGCTCCAACTGCATATGTAGCAGAAGATGGCCAAGTCGGTCATCAATAGGAGGAGAGGCCCTTTTTCCTGGAAATGCTCTATGCCCCAGTGTAGCGGAATGCCAGGCCCAGGAAACAGGAGAGGGTGAGTTGATGGGCAGAGTGAAGGGGGAGGCAATAGGGGGCTTTTCAGAGGGGAAACCAGGAAAGGGGAGAATATTTGAAATGTACATAATGAAAATATCTAATAAGAAATTTTTAAAATTAAAAAAATAAAAAGAAAAGTATATGTTAAATTATTTGAATATGTCAGATGTATCAATGTATTGAGAAATAATACTCATAAAAAACTTTATAAGACAAGCATTTTATGTGTATATTATAAATGTTGCTTATAAATACATTTAAATATATTTTGTATATATTGCATACATGTAAAGTTATATGTGCATATCTGTGTCTAACTAGTTTCTCAAGGATGCATAATTTGGAAGGGATGTTTTGTTTTATGGTATATGTGTGTGAGAGTCTTATGGGTATATACATATACGGCTGTGGGCACATACATACCATAGCACACGTATGGACATTAAAGGACAAGTTTTAACTGTTGCTCCTCACCTTTCCACCTTGCTTGAGACACAGTGTTTAAACCATGCTAGCTGGTGGGATGTAGAGATGCCTCTGTGATAAAGATCACTTGCTGCTATTGTGGAGGACTTAGGTTTGGTTCCCAGCACTCACATCCAGTGCCTCCCAGAAACTCAAGTTCCAGATGATCTCCTTGGTCTCTGGGGGAACCTGCATGCATGTGGTGCATATACATACACTCAGGCACACACATACACAGAAAATAAAATATATCTTTAAAAGAGAAACAGACTAGCTGAACCATGAACTGCTGAATATCCTGTTTCAACCTTCCATTGACTGTGCACATGTTGTGATTGTAGGCAGCTATGCTTGGACAACTGCATCCTAACTCATTGTATTGTCAAGCGTATTTAGCCACTGTGCCATCTCCCCAGCACTTTTTTGTTTGATTTTTGTCTTGCTTCTAGGAGCGAAACCCAGGGCCTCAAACAATCCAGGCAACTGCTCTACCATAGAGCATACCCCCAACCCAAGGGCACATTGTTATTAAATAGCAAATCTAGAGTTCAAGCCAATCATCTAGTTCCAAATTCGTTGTTTTACCTGACATCTCTGGGTCACATGTTTAACACAAGGAAAAAAAACTGAAAAAGACTTCATATTAGTTTTGCTGTGACACAATTATCTGACAAAGGCAATTTTTTTTTTTTTAAAAAAGGAAGGTGTACTGGCTGGTTT
>NC_045030.1:104708455-104712290 GCF_008632895.1 Mastomys coucha | reverse complement strand
TGACTTCCTCTAGTGATCAACAGCAATGTGGAAGTGTAAGCTAAATAAACCCTTTCCTCCCCAACTTGATGATGTTTGTGCAAGAATAGAAACCCTGACTAAGAAGGATTCATTTTAGCCCATAGTTTGAGAGGTTCCAGTCCACCGTTTTGGGAAAAACATATTGGTGGGAGTATAAGGCAGCTAGTTACATTGCATTGACAATAAGGAACCAAAGACACAAATACTGGACCTCAACAGACTTATTTTTCACTTTTTATTCAAGTCCATGAGATGGTACTCTCCATATTTTGGGTGGATTTTTCTTTCTTCAGTTAAAGCTTTCTGGAAACAGCCTCACAGACACAACCAGAAGTATGTTTCCTAGCTGATTCCAAATCCAATCATTTTGATAAAGATTAATACTGTAATTCACATTCATAACTGTTGTGGATGGGCCTGGTGCTGTTTGTATGTTGATGCTAATTCTCCTCTCCTGAGAGGGGTTGTGTACAAGGAGTCAGTCATACTCAAGTGACTTCTTGTGAATCAATCCCCTAATGAATAAAGGAGCCAATCACTGGGCGAGTAGGAGGGACTTCCAGGAATAGAGTAGGTGAGATTGGATGGAGGAATAGAGGAAGAAGAACAGGTCTTAACCTAATAGAGGTTCCTAACAGGTCTCTTTTGGATGGGGATAGCATGAGGATAAGATGTAGCTACTAGTGTCTCCCAGTTTCAGTGGCGGATGCATCAGGATTTGCCTCCGGAGGATTTAGATTTAATAAGGCTTACAAGATTGGTATTTTAATTGTTTCACCCAGCGACTGAGTTACTGTTGTTTCTGAACTAGGTTTGTCAAGTGGCAGCTCATCTGGGTTCAAGAGAGAAAGGTATGGTGGCAAAGCATGGGTTTCCCTGAGGTGCACCACAAAGGTCGTGGGTCTTTGAAGCATGGGGCTGGCATGGTAATGACTCACCAGTGGGAACTTTGTGAGCAGGGTGGAGACATTTCAGGAGCTCCAGGCTAGAGAGTCTCCACAGATAAAAACAGGCGGGCCAGACTGCAGGGCTGAGAGGAGCAGGGCAGAGCATGGCAACCTGCAGGTTCGTTTTTAATATTTTCCACGACACATAAACATATGTATTTTGGCTGGGCAGTGGTGGTGCACGCCTTTAATCCCAGAACTTGGGAGGCAGAGGCCGGCGGATTTCTGAGTTCAAGGCCAGCCTGGTCTACAGAGTGAGTTCCAGGACAGCCAGGGCTACACAGAGAAACCCTGTCTCGAAAACAAACAAACAAAAATATGTATTTTGTTCTTTCGGTATTGTGTACCATCTCCTAATGCACAGGGACTAGACAGATCTTTGGAACTTGAAAATGCTAAGAATTAAGCTACTGGTATAGTTCAGTAGATGAATATTTACCTAGTATACGTACAGTGTGAAGAAAGAGTGATTGAGTTCATACCAATGAAAATGAAGCTCCATTTTGCATAATGGCTGCTAAATTTATAAGATAATCCTCAAGAACTATAACATACGTGGGAGCTGGAGACATTGCTCAATGGTTAAGAGCACTTGCTGTTCCTGTAGAGGACTCGGGTTCAATGCCCAGCACCCATATGCTAACTGCAGTTCTCAGATAAGCTATGTTTCCTTATGGCCTCCTCAGTCACAGCACACAAGTAGTGAATGTGCATACAGGCAAGCACTCATACATATAAGATGAATAAATCTTTTTAAAAAAATTAAAAAGTGTTGGTAACATTAACTGTCTTTATAAAAAGTTTATATAAATTGATGAGCAGTAGATGTCTAGTAGATAATTAGGAGAAATCAGTATACCTTGGATGAAAGCCTGACATTTGAAGTTGACATTAATGAAAAAGAAACTATGCTTTTCAAAATGTAATGCCACATGTCACCAGGATATTATACTGATATCAGAGAAACTCCTAAGGCTTAATTAGGTAAACACTGGAACCAGCTGATAAAAATTCAAATTCTAGGGTTAGATAAACCATGGAATGAACATGTGAGTAATTCTTAAATTTTCATCAAATGTTCTGTAAACCTTGGGCAAAAAACTATGAGACTCTTTCCTTATTCTCACGACTCCTTCAAATATCTGCTGCACACACTCCAGCCCTGTTGGGAGTTCACAAAGCAGTGTAAGTAAAGGCAGGCAATATATTTAACGTCAGAATCAACACCTCATTGTTAAGTTCTCTGCTCAAACGGAGACGTAACTGCCTTGCTGACAAATTTCACCCTTATCATAATCTGAGGATTTCTCTCCTGAGCCAAAATGTAGATTTTAATAAGGACTCTCAATTGCTAGGTCTCCAACTGCTGTTCCTATTTGAATTACAGTGCATAATTGCAAGGTACTCCTCTCCCAATTTTCCCTCACTACCAACACAAATGCTTTTAGTCATCAACTGGTATGAAAGATGTTACAGAAAATAATCTCTTTTTAAAATAAAGAGTCTCTAACAATAGCTTTTAAAGAAGAAGGAAAAAAGGTATGTTAGATAATTGCTGCAGTAAGTGCAGCTTTGGCACTTGTATGGGAGTTTGTAGCAAAGCCGCTTTACTTTCTCACTCTGCTGTTCATCTTGCTGTGTTCACAACAGACTATGACATACATTTTGAAGCACACAAGAATGCATGCACAAGTCCCGTTTCCCCCCCACCCTGACACATATACACATTTTCCACTACTTCCTAAGAGGAAAACAAAAGGGAATCTACTGTCCAAAGATGTTGCTAATAACAACTTCTTACTGCTACTTCCAGCATGTAATTTTAGCTTCCATAATTTTATCAAGGGGTTTATGAGGCATTATTTTAGAAGCTATCCCCATAATGGGCTATTCTCATCACAACACAATGATGGCATGCAGAACAACTGCATGCTTAGAGGAATTTTTTTCTTTGGCATTTGGCCATGTTCTGGTCGTCTTGCAAACCTCTGCATCTGGTGAAAGAAAAGAAGAAACGACACTTGAAAGAATTTGGGATTTCAGGTTATAACACTAACTCTAGTAGCTTCTGATGCCCTCCCTCGGCCCCCCCTGCCAAGTAATCACTGCCAGATAAGTGAAGGGCTCCACTGTGCCTGTTTTCTGAAGGGAAAAAAGCATGTTTTCCCATTTCATTTCTATGCCGGTGAGTAGTGACAGCTCAGGGTTACAGTTCACAAGCTATTTGATTTCTCTAGTGATATAAAACCTCACTGGAGCAACATATTTAAAAAAGATTCAGTGTCCCTGTGGTTTACAGGATGAGTATTCTAGACACAAAATTAATTATAAAAAACTGTGCCAACCAGGTGTGGTGACTTGTGTCTGTAACTCCAACACTTGGGAGGATGAGGTAGGAGGATTGCCATGAGTTCAAGACCAGCCTTAGTTACATAGTGAGTTTCAGATCTATTTGAGCTACAGTGTGAGAAATAGTCTCAAGAAATATCCCAACTGAGAGAGGCACAGGAAAGAATTATGCTGCATGTTTTCAATGTGGAACAAACTACACTGGTGCATATTTGAGAGCAAAGGTCAAGAACCTTGTCTACACAGAGGGATGCACAAACATGAGAACCATGAGTTCTCTCTGTGTTTCAAGAAGAGTCACGTCTAAGTACTGGCAGAGATAAAGTTATTGTCTACCAGGGAGGTTGGAGCAAGTTTTCACCTTGAAGTGGTAGATGAACAACCAGATTGCCTAAAGACAATGTTTTCTCCTGGTTCTCCAGAATGACCTGAGAGTGGGTTGCTAAATTCTTGAACTGTAATTCAGATAATGATTCAGTCTTTGGTGAAGTATATATGCTGAATTTTTTTTTTTACAT
>NC_045030.1:104703894-104708281 GCF_008632895.1 Mastomys coucha | reverse complement strand
GATTTCTGAGTTCGAGGCCAGCCTGGTCTACAGAGTGAGTTCCAGGACAGCCAGGACTACACAGAGGATCCCTGTCTCGAAAAACCAAAAAATAAAAGAAAAAAAGAAAAAAAAAAGAATGTGAATATTAGGAGACAGCTTGTTGGAGTTGTTTCTCTTCTTCAACCACCTGGGTCCTGAGTATCCAATTTAAAACATTAGGCTTAACAACTGCCTTTATCTACTTAGCAATCTCAACCACCCTGCACACTGACATTTGAGAATTGTTGCAAAACAACCCAGTAGGAGGAAAAAGGTCCTAACTCTAAGCAAAAGTGTCATAGATACTCCGCACTCCTACTGTTAAGTGTCCCATAAAAACACCAAGCTATACAACCATATCATATATGCAGAGGACCTAGCTCAGACCCATACAATGTCCGTGGTTGCCCCTGTGAGCCCCTAGGAGCCTGCTTACTTGATTCTGTAGGTCATGTTCTCCTGGTGTCCTTGACCTAGACAAGGTCCTAGAACCCTTCCTTTCCCTCTTCTGCAAGATTCCCCTGGCCCCTCCTAGTGTTTGGCTGTGGGTCTCTGCATCTACTTCCATCAGTTGCTGGACAATGTCTCTCTGGTGACAATTGGGCGAGGCACTGAACTATGAGTATGGCAGAATAGTATTAGGAATAATTTCATTGACTTTTTTTCCAGTTTTATTTGATTGTATCCTGGATCTCTGGGCTGCCAAGCTTCTAGACTCAGCCCTCAGTGTCAGGCATGGGCTCCCTTTGGTGGTGTGGGCTTCAAGTTAAACCATTCATTGGCTGGACATTCCTACAGTGCTCCAGATAAGTTCAAGTACTATATTGGATAGATATGGAGAAAGTGAACAACAGCCTTGTCTTGCTCCTGACTTTAGTGCAATTGCTTTGATTTTATCTCCATTTAATTTGACGTTGGCTACTTGCTTGCTGTAAATTGCCTTTATTATGTTTAGATATCTCTGATATCTCTAAGACTTTTAACATGAAGGGGCATTGGATTTTATTAAAGGCTTTTTCAGCATCTAATGATATGATAATGTGGGTTTTTTTTTTCAGTTTGTTTATATAGTGGATTACATTGATGGATTTTCATGTGTTGAACCATCCCTGAATTTTTGGGATGGAACCTACTTGATCATGGTGGAGGATATTTTTGGTGGATTCTTGGATTTGGTTTTTGAGTATTTTTCATCAAGGTTCATAAGAGAAATTGGTCTGTAATTTTCTTTGGTGAATCTTTATGTGGTTTGAGTATCAGGATAATTGTGGCCTAATAAAATAAATTTGACTATGTTCCTTCTGTTTCTATTTTGTGGAATAATTGGGCTTTTTTGGTTGGGAGACTTAATGACTGCTTCTATGTCTGTAGGGATTATAGATCTATTTAAATTGTTCATCCAATCTTGGTTTACCTTTGGTAAGTTAGGGGTAGGTAAGTAAAGATAGGTATTGAGAACATTTTCCATTTACATTAGATTTTCCAATTTCATGGGGTTTAGGTCTTTGAATTTCCTCGTTGTTTATTGTTATTTCTGCCTTTTCATTTCTGATTTTGTTAATTTGGATATTCTGACTCTGCCTTTCAGTTAGTTTAGATAAGGGTTTGTCTAGTTTCGTTCATTTTCTCAAAGAATCAATTCTTTGTTTCACTGATTCTTTGTATTATTCTCTTACTTTCTATTTTATTGATTTCAGACCTGAATTTGATTATTTCCTGTGATCTACTCCTTGTGTGAGCTTGCTTCTTTTTGTTCTAGAGCTTTTAGTAGTGCTGTTGATTATTAGTATGAGATTTCTCCAATTTCTTTATGTAGGCACTTAGTGCTATGAATTTTTCTCTTAGCACCACTTTCATTGTGTCCCATAAGTTTAGTTATTTTGTGCCTTAATTTTCATTGAATGATAGAAAGTCTTTAATTTCTTATTTCTTCTTTGACCCAGTGGTCATTGAGTAGAGAATTGTTCAATTTCCATGAGTATGTAGGCTTTCTGGTATTTCTGTTGTTGTTGAAGTCCAGCTTTAATCTATGGTGGTCTGATAAGATTCAAGGAGTTGTTTCAATTTTCTTGTAATTGTTGAGGCTTGCTCTGTGATTAACTATATGGCCAATTTTCAAGAATGTTCCATGAGGTGCTGAGAAGAAGGCATATTGTTTAGTGTTTGGATAAAACACAAAAGATATATTAGGTCCATTTTGCTCATAGCATCTATTAGCTCTATCTATTTCTCTGTTTGTTTGTTTTTTTTTTCTCCATGATCTGGCCATTAATGGGAGTGGGTACTTTAAGTTTCCCAGTATTGATATGTGAAGATCAATGTGGGATTTAAGCTTTAGTATTTCCCATACAAAAGTGGGTGCTTTTGTGTTTGGAGCATAGATGTCAAAAATTGAAATTTCATCTTGGTTGATTTTTACTTTGATGCATATGAAGTGTCCTTCACCATCACTTTTGATTAATTTTGGTTTGAAGTCTATTTAATGGCAACATCAGCTTGTTTCTTAGGTCCACTTACTGGAAAACCTTTTTACAACCTTTTACTCTGAGGTAATGACTATCTTTGATGTTGAAGTATGTTTCTTGTATGCAGCAGAAGGATGGATCCTGATTTCACATCCATTTTGTTAGTCTGTGTCTTTTTATTGAGGAATTGAGTTCATTGACATTGAGAGAGAACAATGACCAATTCTTGTTAATTCTTATTATTTTGATATTCGTGTGTGTGTGTGTGTGTGTGTGTGTGTGTGTGTTTCCATTCTTTTGGCTTCACTGGTGTGAGATTATTTATTGACTATATTTTCATGAGTATAATGAACTTCCTTGGGTTGTAGTTTTCCTTCTAGTACCTTCTGCAGTGCTGGATTTATGGATACATATTGTTTAAATTTGACTTTGTCATGGAATATCCTGTTTTCTCCATCTATAGTGATAAAATGTTTAGAGCAGCAGCAGGCCTCTCTAGGCCCTTCTGGCTTTTACAGTCTCCATTGAGAAATGAGGTATAATCCTACTAGGTCCACCTTTATATGTTACTTAGCCTTTTTTCTTGTAGTTTTTAATATTCTTTCTTTGTTCTGTATTTTTAGTGTTTTGATTATTATTTGGCATAGGAATTTCTTTTTTGTTCAATCTATTTGGTGTTCTCTAAGCTTTTTGTACCTTTATAGACATGTCCTTTAGGTTAGAAAAATTTTCTTCTTTGACTTTGTTAAAAATATTTTCTAGACCTTGTAGCTGGGATTCTTCTTGTTCTTTTCCTATTATTATTGGGCTTCAGTTTTTTCATAGTGCCAAATTTTCTGGGTTTTGTGTCATGAATTTTTTAGATTTAACATTTTTTTGACCAATGTATCTATTTTTCCTGTCATATCTTCAGTACCTGAGATTCTTATCCTATCTCTTATATTCAGTTGTTGAAGCTTGCCCCTGTAGTTTCTGTTTGCTTCCTAGATTTTCCATTTTCAGAATTCCCTTATATTGTGTTTTGTTTATTACTTTTATTTCCATTTTTATGTCTTTAACAGTGTTACTTATTTTATTCACCTGTTTGATTTTTCTTGGCTTTCTTTAAAGGATTTATTTATTTCCTCAATTGTTTGTGTTTTCCGGGTTTCTCTAAGGGATTTATTCATTTCCTCTTTTAGGACTTCTATCATCTTCACAAAGTTGGTTTTAGGGTCATTTACTTGTGCTTCAGCTGTGTTGAAATATTCGTCTTAATTTCCTAGGATAGCTGGGCTATGGTGGTGACATATTGTCCTAGCCGTTTTTGATTGTATTCTTACAGTGACATCTAGGCAACTGGTTTTGTTAATTTCTGAGTGTCTTTGTTGGATGGGTGCTTTATTCTTTGGTTTCTGTTTCTTCTCTGGTCTTTTAGTTGGATTGGCCTGTGGTTGAGTATAATGTGTCCGGTTGATTTGGGGTCTGGACTTCTGATGACCAGAGTGGCCTCTGGTGTAACTCTGGGTCATCTACAGGAGTTAGGGCCTATGATATGGTGATGAGGAAGGGAGGGCTGGTCAGGTACTTAGAGATTCGGTATGGTCCACCAGCAAGCATCCTGAGGAAAGGGAAGGACTGTTAAGTTTAGCCTTGGTGGTTACTGGGGAGAATGTTTATAAGTCCCCTTACCTGGTGATCTAGGTACCTGCCTGGCCTGTAGTGGAGGATGGGACTTTTGCCAGAGATGTAAGCCAGGATAAAGTGCCAAGGAGAGGAGGGGCTATTGTGGGTGAGCTGGTCACACACTGTTAGAATGTTTATGGTCCACTAGTAGTGGGCTTACCTGAGGATCTTGGTGCTGATGTGGCCTCTGTTGGGGCACTGGGCTTCAGCCAGAGGTGTGGGGTGGGATAGGGTGA
>NC_045030.1:104698739-104702477 GCF_008632895.1 Mastomys coucha | reverse complement strand
GACAGCCCTTCCTCCACATCTGTGGGAGACTTAGGTGGCATGGCTCAATAATGAAAGGTCCCCCCCCCTGCACGTTGGTTCTTGATGAGAGGGGCAGTCCTTGCTTGTCCAAACAGTTTATTCATTATGAAAATAGTGCATACAGCTTACTCAGGGTGGACCAGAGATTAAATACCTTTGGCAGGAAGGAATGTCTGGGAAGGGAAGCTTATTGGCTGAGCCTCAGGGCAGTCCCATCTAGATACCTCATTAGTATGGAGAACTCTGGGCTCTATGCTACTCAACTAGTTGTCAAGGTCCTCGTGTGGGGTGTCGTGGTCATGTCCTCCAGGACAGGAGCTGAGTCGGGAGCAAATTCAAATGCCTGCCATTTTGTAGGGGTTTCTTAATCTGCTTGATCATCAGTGTTTTGTCTGATGGTACAGTTCCCCCTGTCCCACAGGCATATGGGATGCTTTGGAGGAAGGAAAGGCAGACATGTAATTAGGTTATAATGTCAAAAATAAAAGAAACAATAGAAAAAGGTATACTTTTTGGCCTGGCAATTCTAATTCAGGGAATCTATTCTATAGATTTTCTTTTGTTTTAAAAATCTGCCTCCGACTCCTGCCCCTTCAACTTATACCACCCACCAATTTTTCCTTCCATCTTCATGTAATCTTTTTTTCTTTATCAAGTAGTATAATCTGTAGTACCTGTACATAGATAGGCATGTGGGTGTAGGGCCACTCACTAGACTGTGAACAGTCTATTAGGGATCACATCTCTGAAAAAAACTGACTTTGTCTCCCTCAACTGCCACCAACTGCCAGTAGCTCCTCAGCTCAGGGGTGGAGCCTCTGGGTCACTTCCCCAGTACATGCTGAGGGGTTGGATGGCTTAATCTTGTGTACATCTTATGCAGCCATAACTCTGAGTTCTTATGTGCAACAGTCCCCTCATGTCAGAGGACAATGTTTTAGAGCAATCCTTCCCAAGCTCTGGCTCTTCTAATCTTCCTGCAAAGGCTAAGGGACTATTTGACAGTTCCTTAGCCTTTACAGGAAGGGGAATAATGTAGATGTCCTGTTTAGGGCTGAACACTCTACTTATTTAAGAAAATAAGAAAAAAAATCACTCTTTCCAAGTTATATAAAGTGAAGCAGTCCCAGATCAATAAGCAATAAAGAAGGATATTGCAAAATATTGTATACAGACTACTACTCTGTGTGTGCCAAAACACCCTGGATTATTTTACAAACAAACTCTGAAGTCATGGCTTAGAATCTAACTGAGTAAGGCAAGGATTTCACTGTATACTCCTCTAACTCAAGTTTTGAACTGTATGAATCTTTAACTTTTCACAGAAAAAGACAATTAAATTTTTAGATGTTGTAGAGATGCTTGCTGTTTGCATGCATTTATAGAAACGTGTGAGAAAATCTGGAATGAGCCACACCCTTGACATGAAGAAGTGAGAAGTGAGATGCCCATACGAAGTAAACCCTTGCCTTTTACTCTGTGGGAAATTGAGATTTAATAATCTCACATATAAACGGTCTTGTACTAAAGGACTGGGACTGAAAACATGGATTATAAAAGGCTCAAACTTGTTGTTAATTTGGTCTTGAATTACCTCATTCTCTTGAGTCTTTTTGATGGATTAACATAAGACCATGCGATTCAGGGACTTGAAATGAAACACTGAAGTGATTTTCCACCTTGCTCTGTGGAGAATACCAAAACTGAACTGTTTAAAAGGAAAAAAAGTATGAGAAAACAAACAGGAGAGTCATGTGGACATCTATTACAACTTATACTTCTGAGTTGTGTTGTCAATGGAGCTACTGAAAACAACTTTGGATTTAAAGTCAAAAGTTCTGTATTTAATGTCAGGGTACACATTACAGACTATGGGACCTTGGTTAATGAGCTCCCTGTCTCTGACTATACCTGCCCTATACTATTATCTCTTTCAACAAAGTTAATGAGAAAATAAAATGAGGTGACAAATATAAAATATGGTGTAGGTTGGCCAGGTGGCTCAGTGGATAAAAGTGCAGCTAGGCCCAATGTCCTGCATTCTATCCCTGGAACCCATATGGTAGAAGGAGAGGACTGACTCCCACAACTTGTCCTCTGAACACCATATGTGTGCTATAGCATGTGTGTACACATACAGAGATATACATACTACATTAATATTTTCCAAAAAAGAATGCTATAAACTCAAATGAAGTGCAAATGGTATCATAGCATTTTAGTATCCATGGTGGAAAAGATAATGACAACTGGCTAAAACAGCTTTCATGTATAAATATGAAGGCTAGTTCTTCTCTTTACTCACAGAATTACATGAAAACTTTGAAAACATATAACTTCCAGAAATTCTCTGGTTTAAACTTTGGCATTCAGCATGTATTCTTATCTGTGCATGGGAAATGGTAGTGCTTAACATTCCATAGTAATATCAGAGAGTACATAGTAATAGGAGAAAAAGAAGCATTTGTTGCTTATTTTTGTTCTTTTGAACTCTTAAAAAAACAGGTTAAAAGTGTCAACATTTTTTTTTATTTCAGTTATCTACCTCATACTCTATCATGCCATTTTTGTGTTCTTTGCCTGGACCTACTGGAAGTCTATCTTCACACTCCCACAGCAGCCAAACCAGAAGGTAAGAGTATATGTTGATTCACAAAATTAAGAACAAAAGAACTAAAGATATCAATAAAATCAGAACAGAACAAAAGGAAGAACAAATAGCCTTCCTATTCAAAAGAAATTTACGCTGTTTTGTCTTTTCTTTTCCTGACAAGGTCTCTCTGTATTGACCAAGCTGGCCTTGAACTCCTAGCCTCCAGTCACCCTCTGCCTCTTCCGAATAGCTGGGCCTGTGGTGGCACACTACATTGCCCAGCCAGGAATAAACTGAAGGGGATTCACTCTGAGGAATTAAGGGTAGACTAGGCTATTGAAGGAGTTTGTGAAATCACCAGCCTTGGGTGTCTTTAAGACTAGAAAACTACTGTCTGTAATGGGGATCTGATTAAAACAAAAAGCCACTTTGATTCTGAGACCTTATCTAGTTCAATTCTATGAAATTGTATTATTTTATAATGGCACCCAGCAAGAAACTAGAAGGCAACTCTGAGAAAAAGTTCAATTGTGAATTTAACCCTTTTAAGGTGTGGTCTCTTGAATCCATGTGTTTCTTGCACTATTTGTAAGAGATCAGAAAATGATCATCTTAGACTTATTGCCTGTAACTACTTTAAAAGAAATTAGATTTGGAAGTAGAAAGAAACAATGGGAAAGATCTTACCAAGGCTATTAACCCAGAAAAAATACTATTCTAAGTTGTCTCCTTCATGGATCAAAATAATACAAAATAAAAGATTAAAGCACATAGAAGGGTAGTATACAGAAAGAAGATAATGAGCAAAGTGGCAAGTATCTTTTCTTCTAAATGTATAAAATACAGATGGATTAATTTATCTATTTAAAAGGCTGAGATTACAGGACATGGTCGCTCATCTTATAATCACAGAATTCTAGAGGCAGACACAGGAAGATTGCAACAAATTTGAGGCCAATCTAGGGTACCAAGGAAACTTTCTCTCAAAAAAGTAATAAAATGCCAGGCGCTGGTGGCGCACTCCTTTAATCCCAGCACTTGGGAGGCAGAGACAGGTGGATTTCTGAGTTCGAGGCCAACCTGGTCTATAGAGTGAGTTCCAGGACAGCCAGGGCTACACAGAG
>NC_045030.1:104696959-104698670 GCF_008632895.1 Mastomys coucha | reverse complement strand
AAAAAAGTAATAAAATAAATAACACTAAAATAAATAATACTTAAAATATGACAGCACAAGGTATGGTGGCAAACACCTTTACTACCAGAACTCTGGAGGTAGAGGCCAATAGATCTTTGTGAACTTGAGGGCTGCCTGGTCTACATAGAGAGTTCTGCAACTAGAGCTACATAATGAGACCCTGTTTCAAAAAAAATGTATTCCAAAAGTCTGAGATTGACAAACTAGATTAAAATCAACTCTATATTTAATCTGTCTGTTATACAGTTAAAATTAGTAACAAAGACATAAATAAGTTCACAGTAAATGGTTAGAAAAATATAAGCAAATAGTAATAAAAATCAATGATATCTATGTTAATTTCAAACAAGAGACTTTCATAAGAAAGAAAGAAAGAAAGAAAGAAAGAAAGAAAGAAAGAAAAAAAGAAAGAAAAGGAAGGAAGAAAGAAAGGAAGGGAAGGAAGAAAGAGAGAAAGGAAGGGAAGGAAGAAAGAGAGAAAGGAAGTGGAGTTGTGGTTCAGAGATACAGAGCTTCTCTGGCATATGTGAGGCTCTATATTTGATCTATCACAGCAAAAAATATTTCCTTTGAAGAGAGTTAAAGTCAATCATAAGAGAAAATGAAGTACAATATATATTGAAAGGGGGTCAACTTGCTATATTTGAGTCTGTGATAGAGCATTTGGCTAGCAGGTTCTTGGATTGGATCTCCAGAACCACAAAAATAAAGGTTCAGCTGATCAATATGTTAAAATTGAACCTGAATAATAGAAGCAAAACCTGGGGAAATTCTGCTCTGCAGTAACAGTTAAAAGACATAAGTTCTTGGTGGAAACAGATATAGAGATCCATAGCCAAACATTAGACAGAGTTCAAGGAATCCTGTGGAAGAGGATGAGGAAAGATCATAGTAGCCAGAAAGGTCAAGGACACCATGAGAACACAGCCCACAGAATCAAGTAAGCAGGCCTCAAAGGGGATCACAGGGACTAAAGCAACACTCATAGAGTACCTATGGGTCTGGCTATATATATTTTATGATTGTGTGTCTTGGTGTTCTTGTGGAACTCCTAAGAGTGGGAGTAGGGGTGTCTCTGACTCTTTTGCCTGCTTTTGGGAGCTTTTCCTCCTACTGGGTTGCCTTGTCCAGCCTTGATATGAGGATATGTGCCTAGTCTTACTGAAACGTGATATGCCATGTTCAGTTGATATCCCTGGAAGGGCTGCCCTTATCTGAAGGAGGAGTAGTGGGTAGGTGGGGGCACTGGGAAGAGAGGGGAGAGAACAAACTGCATTCTGGATGTAATTTGTGAGAGAAGCATCTTAAAAAGACATTAGTTCTACATGGTCAGTAGTGTGTACAGTAAGTAGATAGAAGATCAAAAAGAAATGAAGGATCTAAAAATATATGTATATATATTTGTATATATTGTGTGTATATATGTGTGTATATATATATATATACATATGTATGCATATATATACATGCAGAGAATAAGAGACTACAGAATTCTAAGCCCTAAATGGGACACTGATTTTATACCCTCCTTTCCAAGGCTCAGGCAACACCAAAGGAAAGGGGGCAGAAAAACTGTAAGAACCAGTGTGGTGGTGGATACATTCATTAAAGCAGCAGTTTTAAAATACACAGTGGGATCCTTGCACACATGAACTCATAGCTCTCATGGAGGTCATGCACAAGACTGGGC
>NC_045030.1:104694145-104696949 GCF_008632895.1 Mastomys coucha | reverse complement strand
TAGCAGGATATACATTTTACATTGCAAATAGAGCATTTTCCAATACAGACAATCCATTAGGCCACCAAAGAAGTTGCTACACTTAAAATATTGAAACCATTTAAGTCCGGTGAAATAAAGCTAGAAGTTAATAAGACAAGGAAAGCTACAGATTCACAAGTGTGGGTAAATTAAGCACACTCTTATTAATTCTTAGGCTGTTTGATATAATGGATTTTTATTGTATTCCCCCTCACCCCAGGTGCTCCTAGATCCAACCCCATTCCCCACTCATCCAACCTGGTAGCCTCATATGTCTCATACATTAAAAAAAAAAAAAAAATTGTGCTACCCATGAATTACTCTTTAGGGTTGGCCATCCATGGAAGGTGGTTGATCTACTGAAACATACCCACTTTTAAAAGAAAAACAGCTGATTCTCTCTCCCAGAAGCTATCAATTGCCAATATCTCCTCAGCTATACCTAGGACTTTTTTCCCCTTCCCCTTTCCAAGCTAGGATTTTGTCTGGCTTGAGCTTGCCCATTCTTGGGCATGGCCTCCACAAGAGCTATGAGTTCACGTGTGCAAGGATCCCACTGTGTATTTTAAAACTGCTGCTAATGAATGTATCCACCACCACACTGGTTCTTACAGTTTTTCTGACCCCTTTTCTTTGGTGTTGCCTAAGCCTTGGAAAGGAGGATGTAAAATCAGTGTCCCATTTAGGGCTTAGAATTCTGCAGTCTCTTATTCTCTGCAACTTGATCATTAAGCATACTCTGAACTTATGGATCAAATAGGAAATGACAGGAAATTTGAAAAATACTTTGAGAAGAGTGAAATTGAGATATGACATAATAAAAATTATAAGATACAATCAAGCAGTGCTCACAGGAAAATTTATAGTTGTAAACACATTTAAAGGAAGAAATATCTCAAATAATCTATTTTGATGTTTTAGAGAACTGTATAATGAAAAGTGACCTAAAGCCAAAGGTTTAAAAAAAAAAAAAACAGTTAGAAGGGAAATAAAGCAAACAGTAAGCCGACCAGCCAAAGCATTAAAGACAGTGTTTCAGTTCATACAATTTTTGTGTCTAGTGCACAGAATGCATAATGAATTCTTTTAGTTCAGTAACTAAAGATAACCCAGTTGTGAAATGCAGAAAGATCCCAAATACACATTTTTTTCTGTAAAGAATATATATAATTGTTTGTTAAGGACATGAAAAATTCATGAGCCACTACCAATTTAAAGAGATGCAAATCTAGACACCAAAACCACCAGGAAGGAAAACATTGAATGAAAGAAAGAAAGAATGAATGAATGAATGAATGAAAATATCAAATATTGGTGAGAATGCAGAGTTTTCACAATTCCTTCAAATTTGACTGGGAAATTTACTGGTAAATATACTATGCAAAATAGCTATGCTTTTTCTCATAAGGTTAAATATGAAGATTCCATGTGACCAAAAAGTTTCATTCATAATTATATACTCAAAATAATTGAAAGGAAGCATTCAAATAGATACATATGTACAAATTTTTATTGCAGCACTAATCACCATAGCCAAAATATGGAAAACAACCCAAATATTTATCAGTGCCAATAGAAAAATAGTTTGAGGAAGTATTGTATGTCTGCATTGTATATGCACACACACACCAGAACATCATTGGCCATGAAAGGTAATGCTGTATTGACATATGATCCAACATAGATGAACCTTGAAATGTGGCCATTGAAAGGCACGAAACACCAAAGGCCATGCTGTTTTGAAGGCAAATTCAGATAGAAACTTATACCACAGATATTGATTGCAGTCTGCCTAGACATAAGGGAATAAAGAATGACAACTTTATAAAGTAAAGGGCTTTCTCTCAGGTGATGAAATGTTTCTGAACATTTGGTGTTTGTTTGCACCACAGTATGAGTGTGCTAAATGCCACTGAATTTGTGAACTGTAGCATGTACCTTATAAAATAAAATACCATCTTACCTTAATTTTAGCTTAATAAAAATTAAGTAGTCCCTTCATATTATGTATGAAAGCTTCTAGGTTAGTAGAAAGACTAAGTGATTAGGACCCAAGGAGCTGAAGGGGTTTGCATCCCTACAGGATGAAAACAATATAAACTAACTAGTACCCTCACAGCTCCCAGGGACTAAACCACCAACCAAAGAGTACACATGGTGGGACTCATGGCTCCAACAGCATATGTAGCAGAGGATGGCCTAGTTGGTCATCGATGGGAAGAGAGGCCCTTGGTCCTGTGAAGGTTCTATGCCCCAGAGTAGGGGAATGCCAGAGCCAGGAAGCAGGAGAGGGTGGTTTAGTGAACAGGGGGATGGGGAGGGAGAGGGGGTATTTTGGAGGTGAAACCAGGTAAGAGGAGAACATTTGAAATGTAAATAAAGAGAATATTTAATAAAAAAAAAAAAAGAAATTTTGGCTCTGGTTCCTTCCGGACCAGGCACACAGGAACTCTACCAGCCCAGTGGCTCTGGTTCCTTCCAGTCTCTCTGGGCTGGTGTCCTGGGCAGACCTTGTGTGCAAGCTCTGCAGCCAGTCCCTCAACACCCAGAGGAAGCTCCACTCCCAGGCACTCTGACACTCTCAGGATCAGAGGTAAGGAGGACACAAACAACATCTGTCCCAACACCGGGAGTAACTGGGATCAGCAGGACCAGGCACACAGAAACTCTGCCAGCAGAGTGGCTTGGGTGCCTTCCAGTATCTCTGGGCTGGTATCCTGAGTATACCTTCGGCCCAGGCTCTGAAGCCAATCCCACAACACCCAGAGGAAGCTGCTGCACTC
>NC_045030.1:104692633-104693754 GCF_008632895.1 Mastomys coucha | reverse complement strand
TTCTCACCAGAGACTATGAAAGCTAGAAGATCCTGGGCAGATGTCATACAGACCCTACGAGAACACAAGTGCCAGCCCAGACTACTATACCCAGCAAAACTCTTAATTACCATAGATGGAGAACACAAGATATTCCATGACAAAACCAAATTCACACAATATCTTTTCACAAATCCAGCCCTATAAAGGATAAGAGATGGAAAACATAAGGAGCAAAACTATACCCTAGAAGAAGCAAGAAAGTAATCTTTCAACAAATCCACACAAACCTAATTCCACCCCAACAAAACAAACAACAAAAACAACAGGAAGTGACAATTACTTTTTCTTAATATGAAAATTAATATTACCAACATATCCTAGTCAATTGAAATCCAAAAATATGAGGAATTAGAAATTTGTTGATTGTCATCCAATGGTCTCTCTAATTTGGTAATTGGAGAAATAGGTCCAATATTGTACAATCTATATACACTTTCAGCTTGTTTGTTTGTGACAGTGTCTGGCTGTGTACAATATAAGGGGTCTTGAAATCTTGCTTCTCCTATCTCAGCCTCTCTATTAGTAGTATTATTTGTATTATTTGTTTCATGCTTTTACACTATACTATGGTTTTCAGAACAGCTTACATATTTCAAAATTATTTATATACCCAAAAGAAACATAGACGATTAACCAGGGAGGTTGCTTGTAAAAGAACAACAAAGAGTGAGACTGAATGCTTTGCTTGATGTTTGTAACTCTTGTATCAAGTTTGAAGAAGAGGACTTTATATGTTACTCTTTCTCTGAGATGAATGCTTTTCCAAATTATCACAGTTAATGAACCAAATTCTTACCCTCAACTAATGTCTATGCCACTCTCCAAGCAGAACCATTGTTCATTGAAACAGTTGGTGAATACTTTATGGATAGACCATCTTAATACACATACCATTTCTCAAATGAATGTAACCTGTTCTCTGTGGCCCGAGAGGAAAGTCACTCACTCAAGTCAAATAGCTTTGACCATAGCAGGAAGTCTGTATCCAAAAATCGTACCTACAGTTCATTTCTTAGTGCAGCAGAACTGTCAACTCTCAGCTTAGCTACAATGGAGGTAAAATCCTTTGGTGATGTGAG
>NC_045030.1:104686961-104692224 GCF_008632895.1 Mastomys coucha | reverse complement strand
TATAATACTTATTTTTATTGTTATAATATTTTATAAATTTTAAGGAATATGAGAAAAAAGATATTGTAAGTATTGAAGGGGGTCTCTGGGAGGATTTGGGGTACAAAATGGAAACAAGAATGTGATTTAATTCGATTTACTTAAAATATGTTTTTAAATGTTAACAAATTCAGATCAATTGAAATCATGTAACTTTTTTCTTCATTATGCAATAAAAGTTAAAAAAAATTAATATGAGAGCACAGGAAAGGAAGGCCATGTTCCTAATATGACTTGATAATCCAATAAAGGAATTCAGTGTAGCTTAAAAAAAAAAGAAATTTTGTATGCCTAAATTAATGAGATGAACCTAAAACTTAGGTTTTAATCAAGTACTGCAAATGTCTAATACTTATGACTACATTTTATTTTTTATATCTATCTTTAATCTTTTTTAAATTCCAGTTATTATCCCCCTCCTGGTCTGCCCCCTGGCAGCTCCTCATCCCACTCCTCCTCACTTCTGTCTACAAGAGGATGTCCCCACATCCCTCACCCCACCACCCACCAGGCCTTCCCACTCCAAGAGGGCCAAGAGTTAGGAACAACTTCTCTCACTGAGGCCAGACAAGACAGTCCTCTGCTGTATACGTGACTGGGACTTCTGACTAGGTAGTGTATGCTCCCTGGTTGGTGGCTCAGTGTCTGAGAGATCTTAGGGGTCCAGGTCAGTTAATACTGCAGGTCTTCCTATGGGGTCACCCTCCTCCTCAACTTCTTCCAGCCTTTCCCTCATTCAACCACAGGGGTTTCTTTCTGACTTCAGTCCCTTGGTTGGATATAAGTATCTGCTTCTGTCTCAGTCAGCTGCTTGTTGGGCCTCTCAGAGGACAGCCATGCTAGGCTCCTGTCTGTAAGCACACCATAGCATCAGTAAATAGTGTCAGGCCTTGGAGCCTCCCCTTGAGATGGATCCCAATTTGGGCCTGTCACTGGATTTCCCTTCCCTCTTCTCCATATTTGTCCCTGCAGTTCTTTTAGACAGGAACAATTCTGGGTCAGAGTTTTTGACTGTGGGATAGCACTCCCATCCCTCCACTTGATGTCCTGCCTTTCTACTCTATAAGTTCTCTCTCCACACGGTAGGGCATTTCATCTAAGGTCCTTTGAGTCCTGAGAGTCTCTCACCTCCCAGGTCTCTGGTACATTCTAGAGAGTCCCCCCACCTCTCACCTCCTAAGGTTGCATATTTCCATTCATTCTGCTGGCCCTCATGGCTTCAGTCCTGCCCCCCTCCAATACCTGCTCATGTTCCCCTTTTAATGATTACATCTTTATCATTTTCAATTTGTAAAAATGGAAGGAGAGTTCTTGGGGATTACTTAATGGTCACAGTATTAATTTTTCTAACACAGCATTCCAATCTGTCACCAGTTGTCTCATCCAAAAATGCATTTGTTAGCTCACTGCTTTCTAATCATAATACGGCTTAGATAGTGCCAGAAATATGCTATTTGTGCCAGCCATCTTGTTCAAAACCATTTGTTGAGTGACCATAAAGTATTTGTCACATCTAAATAGAAACAACTGTGCCTGTGCCCTTCAACTAGTGTGCAGGCCCATAAGAAAGTTGCATTCATAAGGATCCTTAAAGATTAAAGCACTGCCATGAGGTGCTACTCTCAATTATCAAAATTTAAATGAAAATCTAAAAATTTTGGATTTTTATGTTAGTATGATTATACTTATAAAAAAAAAACAAAACAACCAGGTTGTTCTGTATCAGTTTACAATATTTCCTTATTATATCTTTATAGGATGTATCTACCTAGTATACAGCAGAACTCAGGACTAAGAATTAAATGCTTATAAATGTATCCTATTTATTGTGACAACCTCAAATACCTCCTATGCCTTTCTATATATTCTCAGGAGGACATTTAATTCTCACTCTGACTGAGAATGGCATGACATAATAAAATGCACCATAGATAGAGTTCTATTTTTAATTTACTTTTTATTTTTAATGTTTATTTCTTTAGTGTGTATGTGTGTATGTGTGTGTGTGAGTGAATGAGAGAGAGAGACTTCATAGCTGCATACACCTAATCTGAACATTCTTGTGCATGTCTTTTGGCATATTTACATATATGTTTCATCCACATATATTTATTTGTCTTGACTAATATAACTAGGTGTGGGATTGCTAGGTCATACCACTGATATGCATTTAGCTTTAGATAATACCTAGGTTTTCCAAACTAGAGTATAAGTCCACACTCTTGCCAACATCTTCTGTCCCTCAAAATGTACCATAAAAGGACCAAAAGAAAAGGTACATAATGTTACAAAAATATTCAACAATAGAGTAGAATCTGTAATATATAAAAGATTGTCACAATTCGGCATAAAAAAACAATAGCATATTTTTCTCAATTTTGTTAATTGCTTAAGAATTTCATACAATTTTGATCATATTCACCCCTTCCATATTCCTCCTAGAACCATTGTCCTTGCCCTCCCTACCCACTCATTTTCTTTAATCCTATCAAGTACAGTTTGTGTTACTCATATACTCTTTGATGTGTGGCCTCACTGAAGCATAGCCAACCCAGCAGAGACTTCACCCTGAACGGAAAGTGACTATAAACCTAATTATTATGGTGGTTAAAAGACTTGAATAAATATTTCAAGACAATACCCCAAATGGCCCAATGATGTCATGAAAAGATGTTCATTATCAGGAGTAGCTGTAAACGTACTGAGTAAAGCATAAGGTATTATATATTAAGAGATAAAATTCAAATGATGGGTATATCAAATAGATTTAAATGATTAATAATTAGAATTCTAAATAATACCTTGAGTTACTTGTTATTACCCAACAATTCTGTTCCAGTCTTCTAAAGTCAGAATCACTTCTTTTATTTTACAGAAAAAAAAGTTCACATCAAGAATGCCAGTTTCCGAAAGTTATTTTCTATTTTAAGTCCATGAGAATGTTTATACCAGGAATTCCCACCATAGATCGTCTCCTATATGTCTGTCCTTTTGTGTAGACTAAAGACAAGTTTTCAAATCTCTATTTCTTTGAGAAAATAATTAGGTTACCTTAGGCAATATTAGCAAAATGTAGCATTAAATTGACAAAAAGTTCTGTATCATTTAGTGTGGATATCCAAAATTCCACGCATGGCAAATTTGTAATATTTAGACAATGTCACAAGCCATCCAGATTCTCTGAGTGTCGTCAGCATTTTGAACCTATAAAATAGAATTGGTACTCAATAAACCTGGCTGCTCATCAAAGGGATCCTGACAGCAATGTGTTAGACAACTGTATATACCATCATACATGGTATAATGGAATGGAAAAAATACAAGTTTGGGACTTAGATGAAGTACACTGGGGAGCAGCTTTGCTACTTATAAGTTGATTGAGTGCAACCATGTACAAGGTACTTAATCTGTCTAAATATTATTTTTTTAATTTTAATAAAAATACCATCTATCTCATAAAACCCTTAGCCAAAAAAAAGTCTAATACAAACTGGTATTTGAAGTTCAAGAGCAGATAATATTTTCATTTTGGTAGTTATGTTTGTTTTAATGGTTTCTGGGAACCTGAAAATATCAACAATGTCCATTCCGTTTGCAGTTCCACTTGTCCTATACAGACAAGGAGCGCTATAAAAATGAAGAGAGACCCGAGGTCCAGAAGCAGATGCTTGTGGATATGGCCAAGAAGCTACCAGTGTACACAAGAACCGGGAGTGGAGGTCAGTTCATCATCTCTCCCAGGGAGTCAGTTAGCAGGAATGTAAGCAACACCAAGTCATCTGAGTTGTCAGGCGGGCATCCTTTCCCTCTCATCTTCTCAAAACTACATTTCATTATACAAATCTTCACATGCCTTTGGGAAATTTGTAAGTAACTATAATACCGGTGGTTTTACCACTAACATTTTATTATACTGCTTTATCACATTCCTTTCCATAGAGTCAACCCTCTGTTTTCTATTGGATCATCTTATTTCTCCGATGCATTTTAAAACAAATAGCAAACACCAGTACATATCTGCCTAAATATGTATTCTTTTTTGATAAATTTGCATATAAGAATATGCAAACATCTTAAGTGTACAATTCAACATGTTTTGAAAAATACACACACCTGTAATCAAAGCTGCTGAAAAATTATCATCACTCTAAGAAGGTTCTGCCATGCCTCTACCCAGTCAATCCCCATGCACACATACGATTATTTTCTGATAGTTTTCCTATGGTGATTAGCTTTGCCTGCTCTAGAATTTGTACAAGCGAAATCATGAAGCATACGCCCATGTGTTTTGTTTCTTTTAGTCAGCATAATATTTGTGACACTTACTCATATTGTTGTGTATTTAATTCCTTGTATTACTGAGTAGCATTACATTGTATGAATATAACAGCTTGTTTATATACTCAGTGGCTGATACAAATTTGGTTTGTTTCCAATGCTTAGCTAGTATGAATCAGTCTGCTATAAACATCCTTTTAGTAATAAGCAAAGGAAGATGTATCTTTCATTTATGTGGTTGAATATCCTTTATGAAGTTTTACACTTGGGTTTCATTTGCATGAATGGAACAGTACTTGCAGAGATGATTCTCCACCTTTGAAAGTAAAAACCTTGAAAACGAAGGTGTTTTGCTGCATCCTGTTTTGGAAATGGTGCTGTCAGATTCAGGGTCATTTCTTCACCAATATTTTATTTAGCCAAAATCAGTTAAGATGCAGTTTGGTAGTTGAGGAAATTATAATTAGACATTAAAATTTTATTGTTAATTTTGTTAGAGAAATAATGCTATAGCACTTAGTATTTTTTAAAATATTAATGCATACTAAAATCTCTGTGGTTGTTTCAATATTTGCTTTAAACATCAAAGTAACAAAGCCAGTAAAAGAAACAAAATAAAGAAAAATGACACATTATTGAACTTGCTGAATCTGGGTAATGATACATATGGTTCATTTCTTAGCCCTATTTCAGTGGGTGTTTGGAAGTAGTGATGATTAATTTTGATTGTCAACTTGATTGAGTTAAGGGTTTGCAGCACCTTAAGACAAACAATATGAACTAACTGGTACCCTCAGAGCTCCCAGGGACTCAACCACCATCCAAAGAGTACACATGGTGGGACTCATGGCTCCAGCAGCATATGTAGCAGAGGATGTCCTAGTTGGACATCAATGGGAGGAGAGGCCCTTGGTCCTGTGAAGGTTCTATGCCCCAGTGTAGGGGA
>NC_045030.1:104677326-104686807 GCF_008632895.1 Mastomys coucha | reverse complement strand
AAAGAAAAAAGAACTAGCTCCTACCAACATAGCCACGTGCTGCTCCTGCTCCATGCCTTTTCTTCCTCGATGATGGACTAATTCCTTTTAAGGCATAACCTATAAAAAAATTTATCTTCCCTCAAGTTGTTTTAACTAATAGAAAATTTCTATAATACTACTTTTCAAAAAGTGAATAATATCTGTGAGACCCTAGTCCAAGCAATAGAAATAGAGGGTGGGGAGCAGGAAAGGAATAGGGGTTTATTTTTGTTTTTGTTTTTGTTTTTTTTATTTGATTTTAATTTTTTCTTTGTTTGGAGGGGAACCTGGGAAAGGAGATATTGTATGACATGTAAATAAAGAAAACATCTAATAAAAAAAAAGAAATATCAAATTAGACAGGCCAGGTCTCTTATGGAGTAGATATTCTTTTTTTTACTAAATTACATCATTTCACCATTTTTGCTTCTTTCATTCCTTCTTCCAAACCTTCTCATGCAAGCCCTTGCTTTCTCTCAAATTCATGACTTCAGTTTGTTTAATTGTTATGAACATATATTCCTAAATATGTAAATACAACCAGTATTCTATATAATGATGCTTATATGTATATGATTTCAATGCTCACTACTTGGTATTGGATAACCAATTGGCATGTTCTTTCTCCTGTTCTCAGTATTTCATAATTGCCTCAAGTTCTTTGTCTAGAGTTGAGGCTCCATGAACATTTCCCCTTCCATGTTAGCATATTATCTTTGTTCGGGTTTTGTTTAGGTAGCCATTTTGATGAGATTGTGTGGATATAATTGCCCTGACACTCCTAAGAGACATAGAGTCTCACAGCAGACTTCCCTTTCCTTTCTATTATAATTTTTCGGCCACCACTTCTGTGATGTCCCCTGAGTCTTAGGTGCAGAATATATCAGTGTTGCAGATAGATCAATTCGGACTGAGCTCTACAACTCTGCATTTTGATTGCTTGTGGTTTTCTGTAATAGTTTCTGTCTGTTTTACAGAGAAATTTTATTAATGATGCTTGAGAACTACCCATATCTCTGGATATAAGAATAAATATTTATGAGTTCCAGGACAGCCAGGGCTATACAGAGAAACCCTGTCTCAAAAAACAAACAAACAAACAAAAAAGAATAAGTATTTATGCTGGGTGGTGATGGCTCATGCCTTTAATCCTAGCACTCAGGAGACAGAGGCCAGCAAATCTCTGTGACTTCAAGGCCAGCCGGGGCCTACAAAGCCTGGGTCTCCAGGACATCCAGAGCTATTGCACGGAGAAACCCTTTCTTGAAAAACAAACAAACAAAAATGAAAGAATAAAAGAAGGAAAGAAAGGAAGAAAGGAAGAAGGAAGGAAGGAAGGAAGGAAAGAAGGAAGGAAGGAAAGAAGAAGAAAGAGAAAGAAAGAGAGAGAGAGAGAAAGAAAGAAAGAAAGAAAGAAAGAAAGAAAGAAAGAAAGAAAGAAAGAAAGAAAGAAAGAAAGAAAAAGAATAAATATTTAGGATGTAATTAAGGACTATGCTAGTTTAGTAAATGGGGAAGTTTGTAAGTTCTTTCATGATCCATCCATGACTTCACTAGTCCAGGGTTGGTGAGTAGGTTTCTATTACCAGGCATTTTTTCCCTCTTGTTGTGTAGGTCTTTAGTCTAATTAGAGAGCTGTTGGTTACTACAAAAGTATGCATGCCACTACTGCAGCCTTAGGGTTTTCATTATTGTAGTTTATAGTCATCATAGTTAGGACTGTTGGTTGCTTCCCTTCCTTGGAAATTTGGAAAGCTGCTTTTCAGGTAGAAGGCTTTCAGGTCAGATCCAACCATGTCCAACAATTCACAAGAGAGTTTCTTATGCCTACCATTGAGGTTTTCATTAGGTAGTCTATGGCTCTTGGGATACATTATATATTTCCAGGTGGGAAATTTAAACCATATATATATAATGTTAGGTATATATGATATAATAGATAATAATATGATTCTTTATGACTTTTCAGACATCCTTACTGTTATTTTACCCTCTTCTTCTCTCCTTCTGCATTGATCTCACTCAATACTCTGTAATTAATGCTCCCATTTTGTTATTTACCTTGAAATAATTTGTACCCTTCTATTCTCCCACTATATTGTATCCCCCCATGTCCCTTTTAACTTTCCTGCTTTCTGTGACTACTCAGTGTTATATATTCATAGAGATTTGTATGTAGGAACCATAGATGAGAGAGAACTGTGTTATTACTTCATTTAATACAATATTTTCTAGGTCCATTCATATACCTGAAGTTTTATGATCTCATTTTTCTTTACAGCTGAATAGTAGTGTTCCATTGGACATAGGCACTGCATTTTCATTATCCAGTCATCAGTTGAAGGACATTTGTGATGTGTCCATTTCCTAGCTATTGTGGACGTGGCTGTAAAAGTGTCTATGGAGCAGGATGTCAAGTCCTGTAAGGAAATGCCAGGGTCATGACCCAGGTCACACAACTGGGTCATGTGTGCCAGATGATTTATTTTTTAGCATTTTTAATGTTCTCCATACTGATTTTCCAAGTGGTTTGACCAGTTTGCAATCGTAACATTGAGTGAGGTTTCCCTTTCCCACACATCCTCTTCAACACTTCTCTATTGTCTTGGGTTTTGCGAGCATGATTGGGTAAAATGAAATCTTAAAGTTATTTTAACTTGCATTTCCATAACTGCTAGGAATGATTAATATTTTTGAGGTATTTCTTAGTAACTTTTTTGTTTGTTTATTTTGGTTTAGGTTTTTGGAGACAGGGTATCTCTGTGTAGCCCTAGCTGTCCTGGAACTCACTGTAGACCAGTCTGGCCTCGAACTCAGAAATCCACCTGCCTCTGCCTCCCAAGGGCTGGGATTAAAGGCATGTGCCACCACCACTGCCCGGCTGTAACTTTTATTTCTTTTGATGACCCTGATCAGATCTGTTACCCATTTTTTAAATGGATCATTTTTTATTCTTTATAAGGACCCTGATCAGATCTGTTACCCATTTTTAAATGGATCATTTTTTATTCTTTATATTTGGAGTTCTGTATATATCCTGGATATTAAACTTCTTTCAGGTGTATAGCTGGCCAAGATTCTCTCTCTTTCATAGGCTTCTGCTCACGCTATTGTTTTGTCACCCATGTAGAAGCTTTTAGGTTTTATGAAGTCCCATTTGTCTGTTGGTGTTCTTAATTCTAGGGCAATTGGAGTCTTAGTCAATAAACCCTTTCCTACGCATGCATCATACTTCCTAGGTTTTCTTCTAGAAGGGTCAGTGTTTCAGGTTTAATGTTTATGTGTTTGACCCATTTGGAATTGGTTTTTATACAAGGTGATAGATATGTGTCTAATTTCATTCTTCTACACATGGACATATGGTTTTCCCAGCAATATTTCTTGATTCTGTCTTTTCTTCAGTATATGTTTTATGGATCTTTGTCAAATATAAGATAATTCAAGTTATATATACTCATGTTTGGGTCTTATATTTTGTTCTGTTCGCCTATATGTCTGTTTTTGTGCCCGTAACATTGTTTTTATTAATGTATCTCTGTACTACATCTTTTGGCCAGAATGGTAATCTCTGCAGCACTGTTCTTTTTGCTGATATTTGTTTTGGCTATCAGTAGTTCCATGTGAATTTTAGGGTAGTTTTCCCTATTTCTGTGAAGAATATGATGGGAGGTTTTGATTGGGATTGCATTGATTCTGTAAATGGCGTTTGATAAAATGGTTTGTTTTAAACTATTATTTCTACCAATCCATGAGCATAAGGTATCCTTCCATTTTATAGTGTCTTCCTCTACCTCATCAGAAATTTAATGTATTAATTATAGAGGTCATTCACTACATTGGTTAGGTTTATTCCTACAGATTGTAATTTTCTTTGAGTCTGTTGAGAATGGGAGTGTGTCTATAACATCATTCTTTGTGGTGTATAGGAAAGCTAATGACTTTTGTTAGTTGATAATGTATCCTTCCATATTGCTGAATTTGTTTATTATTTCTAGAAATTTTCTGGTAAGACTTTGAGACCCTCTAATGTATGGTATCATGTCTTCTGCAAATATGGACAATTTGACTTACATTCCTTTAATTTCCTTCACTTGCCTTCTTGCTCCAGTTAGTGCTTCAAACATAATATTGAAAAGGAGTGGGGATATCCCTGTCTCATTCCTCATTTCAGTAGGATTGCTTCAAGATGAGAATTATGTTAGCTGTGGGGTTCTCAAGGATAGCTTTTATTATCTGTTGTATGTTCCCTTTCATCCTGCTCTCTCTAGGATTTTTATCATAAAGACATATTTGTCTTTGTCAAAGATGTTTTCTGCATGTATTAAAATGACAATGTGACTTTTGTTTTTAAGTTTATTCATATGATTTATCACATTTATTGACTTGTATGTGCCGTACCATACCTCTATCTGTGGGATAAATGGGTCTGTGTGAGTAATCCTTCTGTTGTATATCTATGTTCTCTTTGAAAATATTTTATTTATGATTTTTGAATCTACAATCACCAGCAAATTTGACCTGTGAATTTCTTTTTTGTTGTTGTGCCCTTACTTGGTTTTGGTATTATACTAATACTAGCTTCCTAAAAGGAGTTTCCTTTTGTTTCTATTTTGAATAATTAAAAAATATTGGCTACATAGATTTTCTTTAAAATCCTGGTAGAATACTGCTGTGAATCCATTTGGGTCTGGACAGTTTTCAGTTGGAAGGCTTTTTATTACTGTTTCTATCTCCTTGTTTATAATAGGTGTGCTTAAGTTGTTCATTCTTTCTTGGTTTAATTTTGGTGGTTTGGATTAATCAAGAAATTCATCCATTTCTTTAAGATTTTCCAACTTAACGGAGTACAGGTTTTTAAACTATTTTCTTATAATATCCTGAGTTGATTGATGTATGTTGTAATATCTCCCTGCTTGTTTCTAATCTGAGTCATTTAGTTCTTCTTTCTGGTTAGTTGGGCCCAGGCTCTGACAATCTTATTTGTCTTCTCAAAGAACCAGCTCTTAGATGCATTGATTTTTTTTGTATTTTGTTGGTTTGATTTGGTTTTGCTTTTATTTCACTAATTTCTGCTCTGATTTTTTAAAAAATTTCTCCATAGACAGGGTATAGGTTTGATTTGTTCTTGTTTTCTCAAATTTGTGAGTTGTGTCAGGAAGCCATTTATTTGTGTTCTTTCTTAATTTTTAAATTGGGGGTTATTTTTATTTTTATGAAGATTTTTCAATATTGGCACTTAAAGCTCCAAGTTTCCCTTATAAGCCTAACTTTGCAGTTTTTCAGAGGTTTTTATATTGTGTTCTCATTTTCATTTAGTTCCAAGAAGTTTTTTTCTTCATTGACCACTCATTCAGTAGTGAATTTTTAATATCCATGCGCTTATGTATTTACTAGAAATTTGTTTGCTGTCAATTTTGTTTATTGTATTATGGTCAGATTAGATACACAAAGTTATTTCAGTCTTTGGATTTTTTTCAGCTTTGTTTTGTTTCCTGATATAGTCTGTTTTAGAGATCCTTCCATGGGCTGCTGAAAAGAATGTATATTTACTGGTGTTTGGGTGGATATCTAATAAGTCCATTTAAAGTATGATGTCGACTAATTCTGATGTTTCTCTGTTTATTTTTGTCCAAATGACATATCTATTGGGAAAAGTGAGGTATTGAAATCACCTAGTATTAATGAACTGATGTTAGTCTCTGTCTTTAATTTCAGTAGTATATTTTTTAAGAAATTAGGTGTAATAGAATTTTTGGATATATATTTAGGATAGTGATATCTTATTTTTTTTCATTGTTCTCTTCATGAAAATGAGACGCCCTTTTTATATCTTCTAACTACTTTTAGTTGGAAGTCTATTCTGTCAGATACATAGATTACAATGCTTGCTTGCTTGCTTCCTGGTCCCATTTGATTGAAGTACTTTTCTCTGCCCTTTCCCACTATATTGGTGCCCATCTTTGAAGCTGAGTTTTTTTGTAAACCACAGAAAGTTGGATTTTTGTCTCTTGATCCATTCAGCCAGCATGTGTGTTTTGATTAGAGAATTGAAGACATTGATATGTAAAGTTTTTGTTGAAGGATGTGTGTTGATTACAGTCATTGTGGTTTTGTTTCTTTGTTGTTGTTATTTGTGTTCTCCAGTGGTACTTCAAGTTTCAGTAATTACAGCTTTATTTGTTTTCTTTTTACAGTCTCTTGGCTATGTTTATTCTTCAGCTGAAGTAGAGATTGCTATCTATAGTTTATTTAAGGTTGGTCTGCCAGATATAAAACTTTTTAGGTATTTGTATCATGGGAAGTCTTTCTTTTTCCTTCAACTATGACAGATAATTTTTCTGGTACAGTAGTCTAGGTTGACACTCACGATCCTTTAGAACTTGGAATGCATTGCTTCAGGCACATCTGGCTTTCAGAGTTTCCATGGAGAAACCAGCTATTGTTTCGATGAGTTTTCCTTCACATGTGGCCTGTGTCTTTTCTCTTGCAGCTTTTGATTTTCTTTCTTTGTTCTATATATTTAATGTTTTAACTATTATACACCATGGGGGTATTTTTTCTGGTCTTATCAATTTGATGTTGCATGTGCTTCTTGTATCTGTATGGGTATGTTTTTCCTTAGTTTGGGGGATTTTCCTATTATGACCTTATTGAAGATCCTTCTATACCATTGGCCTGGAATTCTTCTCCTTTGTCTGTTCTAGAAGGTAAGAATTAGATGGACTCACCTGGCTAGATGCTGACATACGAGTATAGCACCTGGCTGAATAGAGAGGTTAGATGTAGTTCACTGGGCCCACAGTTTGTGTGCTGTAAGACCTTCTGTCCAAAAAGGTCTAGGCATTGGATGTGGGACCCAGGCTAGATCTGAGGATTTGGAGTGTGTGAATTAGAGGCTCGAGCAGACTTACCTCACTATACCCTAGTACAAGTTTTGCAGGGCATACCTGGGAGGAAACTGTTAGCTGATCACATAAGGGGTCTGACTATAGACTGTTGGTAGATGGCACAGGTCCTGGCCAGGACCTGGAAGTTGGGGCTGTCACAAGTCAGATTGACCAGATAAGACCACTGGATGTGAGACCCAAGATCTATTTGGTAGTTGTTGAGTGTATAGAGGGATGGACCAGATAGACTCACTTGACTAGACACTGGTACAAGATATGAAGGGCCTGGTGAGTGGAGACATTGGTTGGGTGTAGAAATTCTTATTAAAACTAGATAGGAAAGTATGTAATTTATGTACTAGTGTAAAAAATACGATAAAACCAGGCAGAGGTGACGCATACCTTTAATTCCAGCACTTGGGAGGCAGAGGCAGGTGGATTTCTGAGTTCGAGTCCAGCCTGGTCTACAGAGTGAGTTCCAGGACAGCCAGGGCTACATAGAGAAACCCTGTCTCGGAAAACCAAAAAAAAAAATGGTAAAAACAATAGATATGAACTAGATGCGCATGTGGTAAATTATATGCAGAGATATATTTTTTTCAATTTTTAACATGTCTTATAATTTTTATTATCAAGATAGAATAATTGTTCATATTTATGGGGCACAATGTAGTATTTGAAACAAGTGTATAATATTTAATATTAAATCAGATGAATTAGCATTTTCATCTCCTAAAGTTATCATTTTTTGAGTATTTGGAAGCTTCCAGTTCCTTTCTTCACATTCTCTATAAAATGTATTATAAATTACTGTAACCTTCTTATGCTGTAGAACATTAGAACTTACCCCTCCTGTTATAACTATATTTTGATGCCCATTACCCAACCTTTTCATGGCTTGAAGAAGATGCCCCCGATAGTCTTGTGTATTTGAATACTTCATCCCTGGTTGTGCTATTTGGAGAGAATGAAAAGATGTATTCTTGTTAGAGGAACTATGTCACTGGGAGCAAACTTTGAGAGTATAAAGACTCACACTATGTCAAGTTTGTTTTCTCTGCTTCATATTAATGGTCCAAGATATATGTGTTTGTTCCACCATCTTGGACCACCTTCTGGACCCATAAGCCCAAAAATCCTCTTCAGTAGTTTGACTTGATCATAGTGTTTTATCTCAGCAATAGGAAAGTAACTGTGCACTCCCTCTATCATGCAACCTACAACCCTCTTGACTTCTCGCAACTACTATTCTACATTCTTCATCTATGAACCATTTCTTGCTTCCACATAGAAACAAGACTGTGTAGTACCTCCCTAATCTTCAACCTTAATGCAGGATCTCTGCTCCTACATTAATAAACGGGTGAAGATGTAATTTTATATTCTTTCCAACATTGTCCTTAATATCTATGATCCTTATTATCTGTTCCCGTACATTTCCTTTGGATTTGTATGTTCACGTTACAAAACTCAAGTAATCTTTCAAATGTATCCTCGTGGGTCAGAATTTAGGAGCACAATATCCCTGACTTCACCAAGTCTTAGTATAGAATCCTACTCTTTCATAGACAGTGTGACCAAAGTTTAGCAGTAAATATCCTACAAGACCAAGAGTTCAACTTGCCTTTTAATTTAAGTAGTCTCAAGATGAAATTCTGTATTTGATTTTCACTAAACCCTGTTCTGTGGCTGTGAGAGATAAGCATCTCCTTCAGGAGATGCATAGAAGCTTTTAGGTCAGTTATGTATTGAACAGGAAATTTGAAGCCCATATCTCAGTCTTTTCTTTCATTACTTTTCCAGTGCTGTTAGGAACAACAAGCCAACCTCATTAGTTTTCTTAAAATGTTCAAAAATATATACACAGTCACCTATCTCCTTGCCTCTTGTAGTGATTGATAGCATTTATTGAAGAAACTTTAGACATCTGCACTGCCAGAGCATGTCATAGATTAACAGTACCCTCTTTAATACTGAAATGTAGTAATTAGTTTAACTTAAATTATATTTAAATCTTAATTTGAATAATATAGGCAACCCACTTTTAGAAAGACAATTTCAGAAAATAATTTTTGTGCTGGAGCATTTTGGCTCAGCATTTAAGAGCACTGACTGCTCTTCCAGAGGTCCTAAGTTCAATTCCCAGCAACCACATGGTAGCTCACAACCATCTATAATAGGATCCAGTGCCCTCTTCTGATGTGTCTGAAGACAGCTACAGTGTACTCATACAGAGAAAATAATCTTAAAATTTTTATCTCTAGCATCACTCTCAGTACCAAAATCTATATTACTTATGTTATTTGAAAGAAAGAGAACCAGTAAATTAGATAAGATAAAAAAATGACTAGATGGTAGATAGATGGATGGATAGATAGATAGATAGATAGGTAGATAGATTGATAACTTATTATGAGAATTTAATTCCAGCAAGTAGTGAAAGACCCCTGGGGGAGACCCCCACTCAAATCTCGTGAGGACGTGCACTCAAGGAATCACGAGAGGCCATCTTGATGTAATTACAAGAGGTATTTTTAATTTCAGGGTGCCCTGGTTCGGCACCACACCTATCT
>NC_045030.1:104657021-104677189 GCF_008632895.1 Mastomys coucha | reverse complement strand
TCTTCCTAGTCAGCACAGGTCTAAAGCTTTAATTTTTCCTTTCAGTAGAAAGGTTGAAAAGTCCCACCATCCACATATGAAAGCTGCAGTCCCTGAAGGGTGGTGGTATAGCTCAAACTGGAGGCCTAAGGCCTAAGGCCTAAGGTACAAAGCCTAAGCATGAAGAAAACAAACTGTGTACATTCTGAGCCAAATCCAAGCACCTCAGAACCAGAAAGCTGATGGTGCAATTTTCAGTTCAAGTCTGAAGACCTGAAGAAAAAGGAGTCCAAACTGCTTAAGTTCCAGTCGCAGAGCAGCAAGACACTAATATCCCAGCTCATGCAGTCAGAGAGAGAATAGATTCTCCCTTTCTTTGCCTTTTTGTTCTATTCAAGCCCTCTTCTGATTGAACATAGCCAACCCATATGGCAGAAGGTTATCTGCTTTTCTAAGTATACCTATTTAAAGGCTACTTTCCTCTGGAAACACCCTCATAACACACAGATATAAAAGCCATCTAGACATGAAGGAACCTTATTGTTCATATATCTGTTGGTGTGATAAGACATTAATCAAATGGTACATGAAGAGGAAAGGGACTATTTTACCTTACACTTTTAGGTAACATTTCATCACTTAGGGAGTCAAGGCAGGAACACAAATATATGAAGACCCAGTTGTCTTCATTCTCTTCTCTGTTGCTAGGATTGAACAAAAGCAACTTGGAGAGGAGGGGGTTGATTTCATCTTACACTCCCAATAAAATTCCACCAATAAGGGAAATTAAGGCAAGAACTGAAGCAGAGACCTTGGAGGAACACTACTTATTGCATGGCTTGCTCAGCTACCTTTCTTCTTGAACCCAGAACAACGTGCCCAAGGATCTACAGATATCTGGGCTCTCATACATCAATCATCAATCAAGAAAATACTTCACAGACATGCTCACAAGCCAATCAGAATTCCTCAATTCAGGTTCTCTCCCCAATTGATTCCAGTTTGCATCAAGCTGACAGAAACTAACCAGCACACCAATTAAGTTGACACGTAAAATTAACCATCAAACCATTCAAAGAGCACAGAGATAATCACTAAAGACATAAAAAACTGTGAAGGCCAAGAGACAGGCAAAGTGTTGCCATTTTACAAGGGCAGAAAGGCAGCCAATGTCACGGGAGCATGGAGAATGGAAAGTGGTACAAAGTATGCTTGAGAAGTTAGGAAGAGGCTACAAACTATGGTACAGAATTTGGATTTTATTCTTAGCATGTTGGAAATTAACTGAATATCTAGGAGATAATAATATCATTTGATTTACTTTTTAAAAAATCATCTAGCAACTCAGAATATTAAGTACTGTATGGAAGCAACAATGAAGGGCTAATGATCAATTACAGAACTATTACAAGCATACATTGAGAAATGATGTGCTTTCTCTCCCCCTCCGTCCATCCCCCATACATACACACAAGCACTCATTAGTAGACATGAACTCAGGACTCTTCTGAATTTGCAGCCTATTGTGTTAAATCATTCATATGTGCCTAATGCATACTTTAAATAAAACTGTTATATTTCTCAAATTATCTGTACCTTTAAGTTTTAGAATATAATAATAGCACTATACCATTATACGTAGCAATACTCTATCAATTACTGAGAAAAAGAGAATAATAAATACCTTTAATTGGAAAAGAAAAGAACGAGGGAGAAGATTCGTGTGTGTGTGTGTGTGTGTGTGTGTGTGTATCTGTGTGTTTCTGTCTCTGTGTGTGTATGTATGTATGTATGTATGTATATCACAAAACTAAGAAATCAGAAAAACAATGTACAGGTTAGAGTCCTGCCATCTATTTACCTTGATATGGCACAGTTTTTTTATTTCTTTAATTTGTTAAATGGTGAATTAACAAGGTGTTCAAGACAGAATGTCTTTTCCCTTCTTCAAACTGTTGTCCTGAAAACCACTTTCTTTATTATATTGTAGGAATTGTATCTAACTTATACAATATAACCTCTGGAGATAGGAGATAAATTCTTATTTTCAGAGAGAAAAGTTGGAATAAACAGACTAAATGAGTTCCCTTATCAATGAAACACTTGGTAATACTTAGTTTATCATACAAAATGTTGTGTTCAGTTATCCAAATATGAAACATTTCCTCTTTCTTTCATCCCTTAAAGATGATTTTTAAGATGTGCAAAAAAAAAAAATCACCTTCCACAGTCTTCTATGTTATTACCTTATGCTTAGCAGCCTGAAATACATTTGACCATTTGTAGTCACTGTGTAACAAAATATATCCACAAACTAGTAAAGTGCAGGATCTTATATTGACCCTGAACTCATACTAACTACTTTCCATTTCCTATAGCTGTACGGTTCTGTGACCGCTGCCATCTAATCAAGCCAGACCGCTGCCATCACTGTTCTGTCTGTGCCATGTAAGTGACAACTATACTTTCCCTGGGCTGATGCTGGCCACTGATGGTTGCCTTGACAACAAAATGACTGATCGTGACATGTAACCATGCCTAGATAAGAGCATTTCTTTTGAGGCATAATGAACACATGCCAAACACTCTCACAGGAGTGATAATCATTCTAGACTAAAGATAGAAAACTAATACTGCATTTTCAAAAGGAAGCTTTCATTTTACATTATTTCAGATTTATAGATTCTTATGAAGAGAATTCTCCTATGCTCCATACCCAGTTTTCCCTATTATTAATATGTTCCATTAGTATGACACATTTGTAAAATTAATAAGCCAATATTGAGACATTGCTTTTCATTATATTCTATTGTAATACAGCTTAATTATCAAAAATGAAATCTTCTATTAGTGAACCTCTGTAATTTACAGCTTATTCCATTCAAATCTATGATATATAAATGTCCTTGTCCAGATGTCATTTTGTATGTGTGTGAGTATTTTTGTTGGATGCATTATATATAACTTTTAACTGGGATATACTTTTTAGATATCCTAACTTTCCCCGTAATATTACTTTTTTTGTTCCAAGATTTCATCCAACACATTACTTTAAGAAGTAATGTCTCTGTAGGTCCTCTAATCCATGTCATTTTTGCAGACTTTACCTTGGTTTTCATAACACTGACAGTTTTGGGGATTAAGAATCAGATGCGTTATAATTTTTTCCTTAGTTGAAATTTGTTTGCTCTTTTCTCATGATCATTATAATGGGGTAATGTGATTTGTGGAGGAAGACCATGGAGATAAAGTACTATTCTCACTACTGGTATCAAGGGTGTATATAATTGTGACTTTTGACTTCAGTGTTATTATTGAACATTTCTCTCAACTGATGTTTGCCAGATGTTTCCAGTGTAGAATTATTCTGTCCCCCTCTTATTTCTGATTTGTGTTCTTTGGATAGAAGTCACCATAGATAGTTCCCACTAAAGTATTAGGATTCCTCTCCTTGAAGGTGAATATCTTCATAAATTAGTTAGAATGCATCTACATAAGGAGATGTGTCTCTTCTGCCCCACGTATTTGTTTATTCAATCATTTGAATCAATACAGGGACATAAATAGTTATTTTATATTTTATGTTATTAACCAAAATTGTATTTTATTTTGTCTTTCAAATTACTCTAGGTTTATAAAACCCCGTTTTTGTGTACAATCTTCAAATCTTTGTTTTTGAGTACCTATTACACTATTTCTCTTACTCTTGATTCAAATGCAGGCATATATTTCCCTTGCATTATTATTAAACTAAGTAAGCAAAGCTGAAGGTGCCATCTTGAGCCTTTTCACTGGATCACTAGTCTGGACTGCCCTGTCCCTTTCAAGGATGCACTTCTAGAGTTGTAATTTGCTGCAAGCTATGTATTCCAAGAGTGTTCCTGTGATTTGGTCATCCTGTGAGTAATTGAGGAGGCAGTAATTTTAGAGTTACCATGGTAGAAGTTTGTAGATAGTTTTGTTGGAACTGTGTAAAAATATTGCTGAAATCTTGAGTTTAATTTTGAGGCATTTCTTCATTTTCATAGCCATGTTTATCACACTGTATTTTGACCCCTTTGCAGGTGTGTTTTAAAAATGGACCATCACTGCCCATGGTATGTCCTTTTGATTCATTTCTGTCCTCTAAAAGGGTCAAAGTTGTTCAACATACCCACTTTCCTAATCTCAATTGCAGCATGCCTGCTTTTGCTGCTATAACTCTTTTTACTTATGTAAGGTGGGAAGCAGGGATGGAGAAACATTTTAAAACAAGGATTAAAATACTCGGAAAGGTATGGTAGTGAATCCCTGAGGTCACAAAGCTAATAGTCTTCTGTCTATTAACTTTAGCAATTGAGCACAGTAGTGAAATACAGCACAAGCATTTCTCTTCTTCAACATTATGCAATTCATTTCTGTCTTTTAGATGATTTTTTGAAATGTTACAGATAGTTAAGCTCAGCAATTTTTTTTTCTAAAGTTGTGTTTCTGACCAAAAAGGAATCTGGAATCACCTAATTGCAAAGAGCACATGACAAAGTGTAGCTTTTTTTTTTTTTTTTTTTTTAAGACTTTACCATGTTTTTAGCAATGAAAATCCAGGTTTGCTCGGGTGTTTCAGGAGCTATTCTAAAGCTATTATGTAGTTCAGGTTACTCTGTGCCAGAAACTAAAAGAGAAATAAGTGAGATATGAACTTGTTTCTCCTGTCTGTTTATATTAAGGGACTTCTAACTCTGTTGGGTTTCTACCCAACACGTAAGAAAGCAGCAGGAGTCATGTGCTTCTTTGGTTAGTCCAAAGAAAGTCACTGGGTTCTCAACCAATAGGTCCCGACTTCACATTAGCTTTCTTCTCCTTTTTAGGGTTAATAACTGCATTGGATTTTCCAACTACAAATTCTTCCTTCAGTTCTTAGCTTATTCCGTTCTCTACTGCCTGTACATTGCTACAACAGTCTTCAGCTACTTCATCAAATACTGGAGAGTAAGTTTTGAAAAATCCTGATGGGTTCCCTCCAAGGTAAATGCATACATAGTCTCCCTAAGTATAATACTCCCCACCCATATCCTTTGTACTGAAATAATGAAGTCACCAGAAGGCAAGGCAGTAAGAATGTGTTTTCCATGCTGAGGGGTTTAAGAATCTATTGAGTAAAGATTGCAGCTAAACAATTCTGTATCAACCATCTCTGCTGACTCAGTCTTTAAAATATACATCTGTGATTGAGTTTTAAAAGACCTTTTTTTTTAACCAGTTGTATATTTGAAAAAATGTTAAAACTAATTCCAAATCACTAGTTTTTTGTTTGTTTGTTTGTTTGTTTGTTTGTTTTTTGAGACAGGGTTTCTCTGTGAAGCCTTGGCTGTTCTTGAATTCTCTCTGTAGACCAGGCTGGCCTTAAAATCACAGAGACCCACCTCCATCTGCCTCCCCAGTACTGGGACTAAAGATGTGCACCACCACTGCCCGGCCAAATCACTAGTTTCTTAAACAAACAAATAAAAAAGAGTATTTTGTTAGAAAATACTTAGTACTTCCACAATCAGAGGGTAGTTGCAAAGTTTTTGTTGGGAAGAAAGATACACTGATGAACACATAGGCTTGTATGCACAAAATGAAACAGGAAGTCTCTTTTGAACTTGGTGAGTTTGCCTTTGGGGGGGGGCAGGCTTTCTCTGTATAACTCTGGTTGTTCTGTAACTTGCTTTGTAGACCTAACTGGCCTCAAACTCAAAGACCTGCCTGCCTCTGTCTCCCGAGTTTTGGGACTGACTAAAAGGCATCCACTACCATATCCAGCCTCTCTTGAACTTTATATGACAACAGTGGGTTGAGAATTGAGAGAAGGGGAGCTGATACTGGCTCTGTTGCTTGCTTCACTGTCTCATTACCAAGATCCAATGAAAGCAATGTTAATTCTTATAATTATCGTGAAATCTAAAAAAAAAAAAAAAAGATGAAAAATAAACCTTACTTTCATGTTTCTCCTACTTCAGGATATCAGTCCTACCCCATCTATTTTAAAACATCAAGGTAAATTTTCCATTTGCATATGTATAAAATACCTGGTAAAATATAATCAAATATGTTGTTTGTCACGTTCGTTCAGTTAGACTCTCAAAGAAATCCCTTTCCTATACTAAAGTACATTTAATAAGGTGTCCGCAATGAGAGTTATCCAAACAGATGTGAATAGGAAAACACATGTGAGTAGAGCTTCTGATTATTATTTTAGAAATTTTATAATAGCCTATATAGCAGGGATATCACATCTTAGCTGGAGCAGTAAACCAGGAGGGAAATAACATAAATCACATGGTCAGAATATAAATTATAATAAATTGGAGAAAAGAAAAGACAAGACACAGAGAGGCTAAATAGCTAAGACTATTTAAATTATGAATCAGTGCTTTTATTCCTAATAGTGTAGAAGATTACACTTTTTATTCAACTTAATCAGTTCAGCTATTTAATAGCTATGCAAATCAGGAGCTATATAGTAGATATCAAAATCCTTAATTCAAATTACAAACAGAAATGATAAGATTTTTCACATATATTTTGTTCGTATCTCTTCTTTGGCCCGTTTCCATAGTACAAGATCTATTCCCCATTGCTCAGGTTTCCATGACCTATTTGGCATTCCATTCACATGCTGAGTTACTATAAATATGAAGAAAATCGGCTGTATCCAATCAGCAGGGAAGCGTGAGCCTTGATGTTTCTTACATACCTTTCTTGGTCCTTAACACAGTGGGCTACTATTGAATCATGGCTTTATCACAAAGTAAACAACATTGTCTTTCACACCTTTTTGCCTTTAGCTCTCCTAGCTAGCCAATAATCAAACACCAAAATGCAAGCCAGATACTTTATGCTTTCCTTCACTCTTAAAAGATGATAACTGAGCATGAATTCATCACAAGAAATGTGCCAGAAGTACCAGCAAATCCATGATGGGCATGGACTTTTCCTATCCCATCATTGTTTTTTCCTCCACAATAGTCTAGTTTATGCCTGTCGTCTGTGATGCCATGAGGCCTGTCATAGTTTGTTCTTACACTGAAAAGGGGATTGACACTTTGGTGAAATGATTCTTTGCAGTTGCTCTGGCCTTAGGACTTTAGTATAGCTTAAGGATAGATGGCTTTCTGTGTTTAAGTTGAGCCTCTTTTTAAAATAAAAAATAAATGCTGCCATATATTTTTAAAGCCACACCAAAGAAAAAAGCTGTGCTCCCAAGAACAGCAACTTCTATTGTATAGTACTTTATATTGATGAGTTCATCTGATCCTCACCATAACCTTGTGAAGTAGCCAAAATAAAAACTATTTATTTGTCACATTCAAAGATGACAAAGCCAAGGCTCACAGCATTTAAGCAGCATGTGTAAGGTCACCTGGCTTATAAATTTTTAAGGGAGAACTTAAACATAAATATCTCTATAAGCTCTGTGATTACATGTAGTACTATGCCTATGAAGGTTCTCCTATACAAAGACTTTATCCCTTTTAGAAAAAAGGATTCAGAAGACTATCACATCATTTCTTTCCTTTCAGTATTAAATTAAATTCTACTCTCAATGGAGAGATTAATATTTGCTTTCTGCAAAATTAATAGTGCACTGGTCTGTGAACCTCTTCACAAAGGTTATGAACTATTATTTTAGAAAGTTAGTAATGACTGTTTCACAAATATTCCTCTGAACTGTCTCTGGTGATCATGGGTTTTGGCGTTTTAACTTGGTTATCCCCTCAAAACTCATTCTTGAACATAGGATCTCTTTGCACAAGAACAATTGATAATGTGAACCCTATCAAAGGACAGCACAGCAGATAGTCTACACCAGACAGTTTCTGAAAGAGTGATAAAGCACAGCTACACAAGATGTAAGCAAACTTTCAAAACAGCCTGATTTGCTTAGCTATTTCCTAATGCCCATTTTAATATTTGAAAATTAAAATCAATGTGAGCTTTCTTTTTTCAAAAAGTAAAAATCATGAGATAAAAATCTCAGTGAAGGTAAGTAGCACTACAAAATGGTACTTGGAATTTTACCTAAGGACCACGACAAAAACAAACATAACAAAGGGAAAAAATAACCATCAATCAAACCAACCTCGAACCAAGCCATCCCAATATGGGTGTTTAGGTCAAGATTTTATGGAGGGAATATCTCAAGAGGGAGGGTTTCAGATAAAGGTTCCTAAAAGTTGAAGTCCTTAAGGCAGCTGTCTCCTGGACTGCTCTGTCCTGGGCAGGTCTCACTCAGAACCCCTCAACTGAGAGTATCTGATGTGCTTGTCTCTCCTTATCTTCATACTACAAACATATCCGACCTGGAAGAGGTCCAGCATTTCCTTCTGTAAAAATGAATAAAAATAGCATCTGAGGAAAGAAAGAAATCTATAGTGTTTGAACTTAGCAAGGGTTGCCAAGGACTAACCTTCTGTGACTGGAGTAGAATAGAACCATGAGGAAGTTAAGGTACACTTCCCTTAAGAATCACTTTAACTTTATCACTGGGGGGGCATCTGGAAATATCTCAAGCCAATTCATCATGCCAAAACAATGGACATTAAAGGAAAGGAGGAAACGAGCCAGCGTCATTCCTCCAGCTGTTCATTCTGAAATTCAAAATGCTTTCCATGGTTCTTTTCTGCAAACAAACTGTTCCATGCTATCTATGCATGCTGTAGAACTTTAGAGCACTCATTCTTTCTCTAGAATTGTATATCAAAAGCTGTTGCCATGTGGGAAATTAGATGTTGCAGTGAACTATAACAATATTTAGCTTCCCACTTTTACAATTACCTTTAAAATCCTGCTTGATTTTTACTGTCCAAACAGCTGCTCCACAGAATGCAGTATACCAGTACATTTTACTTCAGCTGTAAGGAAAAAAACCACATAAAATCTTCAACAGCTTTAAAATCAGGTCATGAGTTCATGTGGGGCATTTTAAATTTCTGTGTTTTAGCTTCTTATATCGAGCACTCTAGCATTTTCAACACACATATGGACAAAAAACAAACAAACCATGATATATAAAAATGCTAGTATCAGAGCTAGAGAGATGGCTCAGTAGTTAAGAGCACTGACTGCCCTTGCAGAGGACCCAGCAGTGCCTAGCTCCCACATGGCTTCTCTCGGCCATCTCCAACTCCAGTTCCAGGGAATCCAATACCCTTTTATGGCTTCTATGGGTATCAGGCAAGCTTGAGGTACACAGGCACACAGGAAGACAACACACACACACAAACAAATACACACACATACTTCTCATACAGTGAAAAATTTTAAACTAGGGCTTTGTCACATGAGGCTTTATTTAAAAAAAAAAATAAAAGTCTTTATAGTCACCTTCCGATAATAGGATGAGCAGTAGTTACCTTATTATTTGCTAGCCAGTGATTCATAATTCTCAAGCCAAATGGATTATGAGCTTCACCCCAATTATGACCTCAGCATACCTTTTTCACATTATTCTTTTCTAACTGGTACGTTATATATTTCAATTTGAGCTTCGTAAGCTAAGGACATATCTATAATAAGGTATGATGATCAACAATGTCGTAAAATAAATAAATAAATTAATTAATTAATAATCAAGGCCTGCAAGTAGCTTGGCAGACTGAAGAAGCACTTGCAAACACGCCTGTTGACCTGAGTTCAATCCCTTGCACTCAGGTAGTAGAGGATGGGAACTGACCCCCGCAACTTGTCTTCTGACTTTCATACATGCACACTTTGGCATGCATGTATACACATACCCATGCATATATACAAAATAAATAAATATATGTAATAAAATTGAAGTTTATGCAATCGGTGTTTACAATTGGGGCTGGAGTTTTACATGTGGAAACTACTAATCTGTATAGAGAAACTAGCTATGCATTTGCACTCTGGTGTTTTGTTTTCTTTGTTTATTGTTTCTTTTCTAGGGAGAATTGCCCAGTGTACGCTCTAAGTTCCATGTCCTCTTTCTCCTCTTCGTGGCCTGCATGTTTTTTGTCAGCCTTGTGATTCTCTTTGGGTACCATTGTTGGCTTGTCAGCAGAAACAAAACTACCTTAGGTAAGATTAAGAAAATTCATATTAATGTTTATCACTGTGCCCTGTGGGTTGTTCCCTAAGGAGATAAAATCTAATAATAAAGTATTTTAGCTTTAGTGACAGCCCTTTGCCTCTAAATGGAGACAGATGGAAATAAATACATCTTGCCAAACTGGACAATAGTGAACAAAGCTTACAAATTCCTCAGAGCATTCATGAATCGAATCCATAGAGACCCCAAAATGGTCATAGTTCTTTATAGTGCACATTGGGTAATACATCCTCAAATTCAGAAGTCTGACTTCCAAACAGTATTCTCAAAAAGAAATGAATATCAGATGGAAGAGATGACATTAAATAAAGACAGGTAATCTAACTGATGGTGCACATTTCAAAACTGAGTCCTTAGAATAATCCAAATGAGTGACAAGAATGAATGCAAAAATCCAGGCCATCAAGATTTCTCACCAGGTAAGGTGCTTGCCAAGAGCCTGACAGCCTGAATGCAATTTCCAGAAGCCACATGGTAGAAAGAATTGATTTCCACAGGTTCTCCTATGTCCTCCATGCTCACATAATAGCATGCATACACAGGTGAATACACACACACACACACACATACACACACACACAAACACCAAATAGATGATAATTGTAGAAATATACTGCTATTTATATAAAGAACTGAACTGAAATTTATAGTTAAAGGAGTATATAAAAGAACTATGCAAATGCGATATACATGTTAAATCTACAGAAAATCAGTTCACTAAATGAGGATTTTTGCTGTCAAGTAGTACTCTGGGCTTGTTGTTATATGTAGAATGAAAGGATGCTAGTGCAATAATTACTTCATGTATAGTGAACATTTACATGGTCTACAGGTCTACCTAAAGAATAAGAAGAAAGTGTTCGAGTGTTAAATGTTTAACTAGAATGGATTAGATTGGAGAGGAATTTAGTGTAAAAGCCACTGCACTTTGAGAATTCATTTGCTAGGGAAGTCTTTGTACCCATTTTTCTAAATCAAATATATGTGTAGCACTTAGTACTTAGGGTAGTAAATTAGCCATTTGGTTGAGAGATAGCTACAAAAGTAGAAAAGTACTAAAAGCTTCATGATAACAGGGTCTGAAAACAAAGGACAAATGGGAAATGGTAAGATGCAGCCAGAGCCCAACAGTGAAAGTGTTTGCTTAATGGGATAAATGTGTGTCTAAAAATAATGTGCACTAATGTGGCCCAATTCCTCATAGTCTTTGAGGTGATTACAGTTCACCCGTTGACATTTTGTCTGGAGTAAAACTAGGTTATTTTTACATTGCAGGTTTCATTGTGAACATCTTCATTTCTGAAATGTTTCAAAACCAAATCAGTGTCATTACCATCTCTTTATGTGTCATTACTTTGGTCCCAGATCTACAGATGGAGACCATTTGGCTGTTGTTGCCAGTTTGATTCAAATAAAGTGCAGTTAAATGTGTTCCCGGACTCCTTAAATCCAGCAGTCCAAAGACATGCAGCTCACTAATGCTCTATTATTGTTGTCCTTCTGTGTTTTATTTACATGGGCTTTTTAAAACCCAAGAGTACAAATTTCTCATTTTCAATAAAAATTTTACCTTTTAATAAATGATTCAACTGAGTTTTACTAAGTAGTTTAGCAATAATTAAGAACATGGACCTATGCTAAAACTTGCAAAAAAGGTCATAAATCCAGGTCATATTTTTTGAGAGCTGTAAAATCATTGCAGTGATGAAATGTATTGCTTTATTTCTTTCTTCCTCTTTGTCAACTCCCCTGGACTGTCTTAGAGGCCTTCTGTACACCAGTATTTACAAGTGGACCAGAGAAAAATGGGTTCAATCTTGGCTTCATCAAGAATATTCAGCAGGTATTTGGCGATAATAAGAAGTTCTGGTTAATACCTATTGGGTCCAGGTAGGTACTTATAGCCACTGAAAGTGGCCACATTCTGAGCCATGCATTAAAGCAACAGATTTATTTTTAAAATGTTTCTGTTTGACAGTTTCACATATTTATAATGAATTTTGGTAATTTTTACACTCCATTTCATTTCTCTTTCTCATCCCCTCCTCTCTCCTGCTGAAATCTTCTTCTCAACAAGTCCTCTAGTTTTCTGTCTTTCTATGTGCTTGTTTCTCACTCACTTAAATCAGTGTTGCTTGCATGTGCATGGGTAAGAGGCTATTTACTGAAGCAAGGAAAACTTTTCAGTGATCACACTATGGAAGAAAAGAATACTCCTTCCCCCAACGACTGCTGATTGCCTGTAGTCCCTCAGTGAGGGATAGGGCTTCCTGAGCCCATCCCCTAGCTATAATAAAGTGCTGAGGGGCCTAACTTGTGCAAGTCTTGTACAGATGGATAGCCGTATCTTCAGTGAGTTCATAGGTGTAATGGCTATGTGAGATCTGTAAGCCATCTCTTTGTTGTCCATTTCTGTACCCTATGACACTTACCTTCTTTCTGTCCCTTCTTCTGTGATGTTCACTGAACCTTGAAGGGGTTGCTATAGTTGGGCCATTTAGGGCTGAGTATGCTGCCACCATTTGGTCTCTGTGTCTGCCTGCCGAGTTATGAGATTAAAGGTGTGTGCCATCAGACCTGGCTTAATTTTTTAGTTGGACTCTAAATGCAGTCCTAAGAATAACCTTCAGTCTCTAAATCAATCTCTATTTGTTCTTGGTTTTAAATTTTACCTTTATGACATTAGGGGTTACTCCAAATATGAAAAATTAAAAAAAAGAAAAATAATTTCTAAGAGTATTGGTCAAGGTATTATTTTTAGCACTTTTGGGATATATGTTTTCCTCTTTCTGTATTTGTTATATACTATTTGAGGTTTTACAGTTCCCCTTAAAAATAATAAGAATTTCTTCTTGTGATATAATTTTTGTAACCACTGCTTTTGGCTATGGTAATATTCTATTTATCTATTCCCATGTTATTATACACTTAGATTGTATGTAATGAATATTTTTAAAGCTTATCACTACCAACTTCTTCTTCTTCTTCTTCTTCTTCTTCTTCTTCTTCTTCTTCTTCTTCTTCTTCTTCTTCTTCTTCTTCTTCTTCTTCTTTTTCTTCTTCTTCTTCATCATTATCACCATCATCATCAGGACAGCCAGGGCTACATAGTGAGATCCTATCTCAAAAAACAAAACAAAACAAAACAAAATCCAACTTTTTTGTAGAGCTATACGTATGTCCTCTGACTTTGTGAGCCAGGTAAAATCATCACAAACTACAGGAGCTCTAGAGCAGAGCATGTCTCAGCTTTTTTGTATGCTTTAGGTTTCCTGCTCAAATAGCAATATAGTCATGTTCTTTTGTTGGAAAAAAACTTTGCTGGAGTCAGCTAATAATGAAGGTTCAGTTTCCTCCTCCTCCTTCCTTTGCTACAGCAATACTTCCTCCATTCTGGTTAATGTTTTACAGAGTGATTTGTGTAAGGTTGTGTTGCTTTGAGGATTCTCTAGTCAAGCACTCTACTACTGAGCTACATCCCAGAAGACTTGAGGAGTCTTAGTTCTTTTGTCTAAAGCCATGATCAAATAAGCTAAGCATCATCTAAGTATTATCATCTACTTACTAAATTCTCAATTTCCATGTCTTGTCTGTCTGTATGAGTATAAACTCTTCCAGCTATAAATACTAAGACAAAATTTGTCAATGGTTAATATCTATTAATAACTGTTAGCAGGATCTATCTGCATACATTCTGATCGCATACTCAAACTCCACTACTGTATCACTCTAGCATAGAAAAACAAAAACAGAAACCAAAGCCTATTCACTTATATAATCAGTATTCTGACATTTTTCTATAGAGTGATATAAATTAAATCCATAAATGTTTTTATTGACAACATTCAAAAATAGGAGAAAATACATATGGTATCAAATAAATAATTCAAAAGTCATTCAGAGTTAGACTTAGAATACACTCAGCTATATAGACTCAATTGCTGAAACCGTAACAGTATCTGGCTAGGGCCACCATGATTTCTGCCACAGCCTCCTATCCGTAAATGTCCAGAAATTAATTAGGGATGTGGTTTAGATTATCATAGAGATCTGCAACATAGACCAACATGTAGATAAATAGTCCCTAGACTACACTGCAGAGATACCTTGCCATTTATCATTCCCATTCTCCATTACAAGTCAAAGAAATAGTAGGGTACAGGAGCGTTCCCTCAGCCTTCACAGCAGCTTTTTTTTCCCATTATGTTTAGTGATTGTGAGTCTTCTCGTCTCCCTTGAAAATTTAGAATCAAAACAGTGGGAATGATAATGGAATATAATTGGAGCTATCATAGTTAAATGATATTTATGAAACTGCATTGCAAATTGCTATACTAGGCATTGTGGAAAGCAAGGTAAAGAATGTCGTATAAACAAAAACAGTCACACTCATACAGACAAACAAAACATGGAAATTGAGAGCAATTTAGCAAGTAGATGATAATACTTAGACAATATACTAAGAGCTTATTTGACCATAGCTTTAGACAAAAGAACTAAGACTCCTCAAGTCTTATGGAATATAGCTCAGTAGTAGAGTGCTTGACTAGAGAATCCTCAAAGCAACACAACCCAAAGCCACAATCATATCTCATTTCTACAATTATTACCATCTCAGAAGTTTGTATTAGAAGGACATGATGACACACACCTAAATGCCACCACTCAGGATATTGATACAGATTACAAGTTCCAAGACAACCAACCAGAAAGAAAGATCGTGCCTGAGCTGGTGAAATAGTTCCTTGATATAAAGACACTTGCCACCAAACCCAACAACCTGCATTCAATCCCCAGGATCCACATCATTCAGAGAACCAATTCCCATAAATTGTCCTCCACATATGCACCCATATACATCATCACGAGCTACCTCACTCTCTCTCTCTCTCTACCTCTCTCTCTCCCTCCCTTCTTTTTTTCTCTCCCTCCCTCCCTTCTTCCTCCCCTCCCTGTCCCTCCCCTAATCCCTCCTTCTAAATATAAGTAAATTTGAATCAAAAAATGAAAGTTTGTGTCAGTTGCAAAGTCACTCCCTCTATTTTCCACCAGCCCTGGTGATGGACACTCCTTCCCTGTGAGGCCTATGAATGAGTCCCAGAACCCACTGCTGGCAAATGAGGAACCCTGGGAAGATAACGAGGATGATAGTCAAGGTGAGTTGGCTCAGAAGAAAGCCTTTTCTCTATGTGTGACAGACTCAGTATGACATGATCCATGTTAATAAAACCAATGTAGCATGCATGCAGTGAGTTAAAAAACCAAAATCCAAAGAGAATTTGATGAATATAACAACCTCATAAGTGCCCTCTGAATAGAAGAGGGAAAGTATAGCCAGATTTGTTTAACAAATATGGGTGGCAAAGGTAGCTTTGTTAGACAGGATTCACTAGAAAAATAGAACCAATCAAATATATGTAAACATTACATATGATGAAAGGAGATTTACTAGAATGGCTTTTATGATGGGGCCTGGGTAGTCTAGCAATATCCATACATATGATGGAGATTTGGGAGAACCGAGTATCTACTCAGTCAACAAACCTTAAAGTATCATAAGTTCCAATCTGGTCCTAGGGACCTGAAGATTCCTTCAGATCCTCCAGTATAGAGTCCACATGGGAAAACAGAAAAAGCTATAGGCTGATGTTAGTGGAGGGTAGGAGGAGTAGTGATAGATGAACTCACTCAGAAGGAACAGAATATAGCCAGATGAAACAGTTAGACATCTCTACATCTGGGCCACCCCTTCAGAAGGTGACATTCACTTTGAGAGCAAAGTCCATCAACTTGGTGCATCAACTCTGGAAATACCTTCCCAGGCATACCTAGAAGTTGGTCCTAAATTCTATGAAGCTAGCAAATAAGACCAACTAGTGGGTCTGAAGGCAAAGCTCAGCAGATAAAGTGTTTGCCATATAGATTCCCAGATCCAGTAAAAGCCAGTTGGGCTGGTTTGTGACCCACTTATAATCCCAATGCAGGAAGCAGAGACAGGAGCCATCTGGAGCAAGCTGGCTAGAAAGATTAACAGCAATGATGAGGTCCAAGTTCAGTGAGAGATCATTCATCAGTATATATGGCAGAGAGTGATCAAGAAAGTTACTGAACATCACTCGGTCTTCAACACTCATGTGCTCACACAGACATACACACCTGCACACACATGCACTCTCACAGTGCATACATGTATACACACATGAATGCACATCGTATATACATATCAATAAAAGAACCATTAGATGGTAGCTTAAGCAGTTCCCTGCCAGCTTTGTTAGACTATGACTTACAACTATACAGATAAATCAGGAAGCATAATAAACAGTACTCTTGCATATGAGTAAACAGTCTTCCTGGATATCAGTCACAGTGTTTTACTTGAAGGCTTGAATGTAAAGCTTTACTTCGATCAGTGGACACAATTCATATTTCTCTACCCTCTTTCATTAATATTGGTTCAGTTTTCTTTAAGATTTTGTACACTTTTAGAATGGTTTAAATACACTACAAAATAAAAGGTATAAGGCAGGGTATCGTGTCCGCCTCGACCAGCAAGAAAGACGTGACCCACGAGCTCTTCTTTTAGCAGTTTATTCAGGAACCTTCAACAGTCTTCAACACCAAGGGCAAGGCCCTCACCGTTAAACTTCAGCACCAAGGGCAATGCCCTCGGCCATTAAGCACTCCCAAGCTTAGCCAATCCCAATGGGCCGTGTGGCAAAAGCGGATAGGTCACCAAATGCGGGAAGCAACCAAGGGCAGCAAGCTTAGCCAAATAAGGGCTTTGTTTACGAGACCGCTCGCTCTCGGGATGCCGGAAGCCAGCGCCATCTTGGGGCGCAGCTCAAGCAGCTTTCCACAGCAGGGCATGCCTATAAGAAGGACAAAGGAAAAAATTTAAGCAGAGAAGTTTGCCCTCCCAACTTCTCCCATCACATCATTGAGTCATCTTAAGACATCCTCTGTCTCCTGTCATGCAAGCTGTATTCTTTGTCTCTACCCATTGCTCTGCCCACTGCTGTTCCACCCTTGCAAATGTTGCTGATAACAGCCATCAGAGAATAAATTTTAAAAATTATTGAAATAAAGCAATTTTTAAGTAGGAAATTTTTTAACCATCATCGTGACATGTTATTCATTACCTGGGGTAAATGAAGCTGAATGAGGACATGAAAGTCTTTGAATAGAGAGTGAGATGCAGAAAATAAGCTTTTCTAAATGTCCACACAGTTACATTATCCAGGCCTGGGTTCTCTACCTGAAAGCACTATGCTTAAAAGAAAGCATGTTTTAGAGATGAAACACAACAAATCAGCCCCAAGCTTATAATTAAAAGCAATAATTCTTGCCCACTCAAAAAACTTCTAACACAAAAAGAACACCTTTTATTCATTCCCTCTGCAGACTTTTAGAAGCTGGCTGTGTCTTGATGTGCCATCCCCCTGCCATTAGTCTTTCTGAACAAACATTAACTTCCAGCAATCTCGGATGATGGGAATTCTTATTTTGGCATGGACGCTTCCCAACAGAATTAAAAGGCATACCTAATTTCAAAGTTGCTTGAAATAATTCCACAATTTAAAATAGTTCATATGTGAGTCTTATGTTGTCAAGCAAAATACCTTAAGAATTGACATAGTGCCACATCACATGGAAATTACTTTGGAAGGGATGGGAAGATGGCTGAGTTAGTAAACTGTTTTCTATGTAAGCATGTGGAGGCTTGCCATAGACCTTGTGTGGAAGTCAGAAGATGACTTTGGCTCTCTTTACACCTTTGCATGAGTTCCAGGGATTAAACCCAGGTTGTCAGGTTTGCACAATAACTGCTTTTACCCACTGAGATTTCTCCCACCCAGGACAACAGCCTCAAATTCTGGTCTTTTTCAAAAGAATTCAATCATAAGGGTTTTTTGTTGTTGTTGTTGTTGTTGTTTGTTTTGTTTTGTTTTTTACAAAATTTCATATTTTATAAAATGCTTATGTTCTCCGTTCACTGACTTTAGTAATTATATTATGTAAACACTAATATTTTATAGTTAATGAAAGTGAAAATGGGAGGTATTAACCAGCTCATCCAATATCACATAACATGTATCAGGCAGTGCTTAGAATCAAATGAACGTATTCTGATTCTAAATCCTGAGATTTTTTTGCAGTTTAATGGCATGTCTGCCTTTTGGATGACTATGTGCTACAGTGTTGTCATTTACTTCTGTCTTGATATCTGAAGCACTCAGCTGCTTCCATAGTCATCAAATACATCATGGACCACAAGTCTCGTTTAGCTTTATCCAGACCACTGTGCCATCTTACATAAATGAGATTTTAGCCCATTCTTTTGTCTAACAGCTTTATTATACAATGGTGCTTTTTTTCCTAACCCAGGTTCTCAAGCAGTACTGTTGATTCAGTTGACCGCATTATCCTTGGGCATGCATATCATCTGTGTGTATGTGGTCATATACACACTGCTCATGGATTTTTTTCTTAGAATGTTTTCATTAATTCCTTGATGATTTCTTTTTTGATTTTTCTCTTTTGTTTTGTTTTTAAGACAGGGTTTCTCTGTGTAACCTTGGTCGTCCTTGAACTTACTCTTATGACCAAGCTGGCATCTAACTCACAGATATCTTTCTGCCTGACTCTGCCTCCAGAATGCTGGGATTTAAGGCATGCACCACTGCTACCTAGCAAATTCTTTAATAATTTCATACAATGTATTTTGAGCATACTCAGCCCACAGTTCATAACTGCCCTCTCCACCCTCCTAGCTTCCCACCTAACTTTGAGTTCATGCCCTTTTCACAATTAAATTTCCAAGAAAGGTGCTATAAGTTAAAATTACATGCAATGCATGTAATTTATTTCAGTTTCCTTTAGAAATCACATCAGGATTAATTTCTAATATAACATTTACTATACATTATGTATTTATTAATAGCATAATGTGAAATACTCTAAATGCATATAAAATGATCAAATGTGGCAACAGCAACTTAGTAAATGAGACTGTGATGCCAAAGCCAGGCATCTTCTTTGAAATCCATCCCTAATTTAATACAGGGAACCATGAGGTTAAAAAAAACACATTTATGAAATCAAAGCATTTAAAGAGGCTTCTCTGGAGAGTCTTTTTAAAATAAAGTATTTAATTAATGCACAAATACATAGAAGATGCACAAATGAGTATGCACATCTGTGTAATTTTCTGTGGAGATTAAACAGGCATCTTTTAAAAAGATTTTTGAGAGACTTGGAGTTGCATTTTAGCATTTTGAGGAAGTGATCCAGAAATGTCTGTTACATTATTGCTTTTTCTCATTAAAAATTGTAGCTTACATTAAAATATTAGAGATGCCAATAAAAGTTTTTATATTAATCTACTCCAAATGGAACCACTTCTTCCACATTAGATGGTGGCATCTACAACCCTGCCTTTTGTAACTGTCATGAATAATAAAGTGGGCATGATTGTCAAAGAGATGCTGAAATGCAAACTACTGTAAGCTGATACCTACCTACATCTAAAAACGATATTTAAAATTTTTTGTGGCTTTCTCAGGGGAAGTCTCGCCTCTTATTATTTTCTGATAGAACTGATTTCTTAATATGTTTTATCTTTATGGGTCTGGTGCCTTTCTGGACGTTCTTTGTTTTTTTTGTTTTGTTTTTGTTTTGTTTTGTTTTGTTTCAGTGGGTAACAAAGCCTGTACCATTTTCTAACAATAGCCTTTTTCAAATGAGTAGCTGAACAGTTTGATCATGAATATTTATTGGAGATGCAGCATCCATAGAAATTCAGGGAAGGTAGTACAGTTGATATTCTGTAGATAGTGAACTTAACAGAGGTATTGACAAAGACTTCATCAGCAGAGCAATGGTTGTTTCCACCTGGGAAGTGTGTTAGTTTTCTGCCGCTGTAAGAAAAAACCTGAGACAATCAACTTCTAAAGACAACAGGTTTATCGAAGGCTCTACTCCATGATCACTTGGTCCTGTTGCTTTAGACCATTAACAAGGACATCAATAATGATGACTGTCTGTCATTGAGAAATATCACTCCCTTCATAGTCTTGAAGCACAATAAAGA
>NC_045030.1:104651377-104656830 GCF_008632895.1 Mastomys coucha | reverse complement strand
CTGAGAGTTCTACATCTTCATCTGAAGGCTGCTAGCAGAATACTGACTTCCAAGCAGCTAGGATGAGGCTCTTAAAGCCCACACCCACAGTGACACACCTACTACAACAAGGCCACACCTTCTAATAGTGCCACTCCCTGACCCAAGCATATACAAGCCATCACAGGGACATTAAAGAGTCTATTTTGAACTAGAACAAGAGAATAAATCAATTATTTCTTTTATTTTTATTTATTTTTACTGTAAAATGTGAAATACACATCAGGATTTTTTACATACATACACACAGTAAAGTAGTGATTATAACATTCATTGTCTCTGAACACTGTTGCACTGCATAGCTTAGTAGTCCCCATGCTGACCTTCCAATATCCAGATTTCTCTATAATGGCTCCTCTATATACTTTGGCCTATACCGCTTTATTCCATCTCACCTTCTGCTGCCTCAGGTAACACTCTTCTATTCTCTTCTATTCCAAACATTTGACTCCTTATTAAATTTCCCTGAATCCAAGTGACCTTTCAGTGTTGTTTTTATGGGTCTGCCTTAATGTCTCCACTTTAGTTCATTGTATTATAAGTGGGAGAAGTCACTTCTCTTAAAGATGAATAATAATCTAGTGCATGTATGTTATGTGTGAGAGAGCAAGAGAGAGAGAGAATTTCTTTATTACATATCTGTCCACAGACACTTTGGTCAGTCTTATTTCTTGGCTATTGTGAATAATGCTACAATGAACATGGAAGTGAATATTTGCCCAAACATGCGGGTCATATGGTCACATGTAGTTCCATTTTGAATTTTCAAAGAAATGTCCATAACTGTTATGGCTGTTTGCATTCCCAGCAACAATATACAAAGGTGACCTTTTCTCTATATTTTCACCAATAGTTTTTATTTTTGACATTTTTATGGGTCTGGAGATGAAATCTAGGGCCATAAGTATACTAAGGAAGCATTCTACCACTGAACTATTTACAGCCACTCTAACAGATGTGAGATGACATCTGATGGTGTTTTTGATTTTCATGTCCATGACCATTAAGGGTTTTAGCACTTCTTTACAGATTCAGTAGCCATCTCCATGTTATCTTTGGAAAAATACCCATTTGTATAGTTTAATCATTTTAAATTCAGTTCTTTGTTGGGTTTTGCCACTGCTCTGAGTTCCTTAATACAATTTGCTTATTGAATACTTGTCAGACACGTATTTTCTCCTGTTCTACAGGTTGCTTCTTTGTTTTGGTGTTATTTTTCTGTGAAAAGGCTTTTTAGTTTGCTAAACTCCCATTTATTTATTTATTCATTTATTTATTTATTTATTGTTTGCTTGTTTGTTTCTGGTATTATATTAAAAACCATTTAAAGACATTTCTGCAGTAGTTTTGTGATCATTTTATAATTCCAGGTGTATTGATGACACCCTTATTTAAAATACATAATTCATAGTACATGCTTAGATTTTGTTCTGTTCTTTTTCTTTTGTTCCATTGTTCTATGTGTCTGCATTTATGCTAATTCTATTCTGTGTTTTATTATCATAGGTTTGTTATACAATTTAAGGTGCAGTAGTGTGGTGCTGTCAACTTTCTTTATCAAGATGCTTTGGGATATTTACCATCTTTTGTAGTTCTTTATAATTATTTATAAAAAAAAATTTCCACTGAAACTTTGATCCAGATTGTATTGGATAAATGTTAATTTTGGTAGCGTGGACATGTTGACCATGTTGATTCTTCCAATCTGTGGACACAAGATATATTTCCATTTATTTGTTGCCTCTTCAATTTCTTATGTCATTGTTGTATGAGTTTTAGAATATGTGTCTTTTATTTTCTCAGTTAAGTTTATTCTATCTCACTGTTGAGCTGTGACACTTTAGAGAATGAGGAGGTACAAGCAAAATGAATCTTCCCTTGGGTTGCTTCTTTCACTGGATGACTACAGCTTTTTAATTGGATTCACGAGTTCTTTATGAGTTATTTTAATGCATGGATGGATTCCAAACTTCTGCTCTTTGTGGTAGAAAAGAAGGCCAAGATCTCTTACTCTACCATCTGGCTAATATCACCTGGAAATAACTCTTGTATCAGCCCCCATGATTGGCTAATGACATTAGCTGCTCTAGAGATGTTCTTAGAAATAGTTTGAGAGAAATCAGAATTCAACCTACTTGTTAGGAAATTTTACTCTGAAGATCTTACAAAAAGGTTTCTTTTCACACTGATGCAAATAAACATCAAGTGACATATGATTCTCATGTTGGGGTGCTCTCACAGAGTAGCCTAAACTGAACTGTATAGTGTATATCATAATTGGTCAGCCAACATCTTCCTTAACCTCTACTTCTAATGTTTCCATCATAGGTATGTGTTTGCCAAGGTCTTAGGAAGCAGGCCACCTAAGTCCTGAGTGGCCCTGAATCTGTGAGGTTTCTTCAGAGCCTAGGCATAAAGCTCAAGTTATCCTAGGGTTTATAGGAACTTCCAGGTTCCTACTTTCTATGCTAAATCTAAATGAATAATAATTGGCCTTTCAATCGAATACTTTACCTAGATCCTCAAATTTAAGTCTTTAAAAACATATTTTAAAGAACCCAAGTTGGTGGTTATACATTCAGCACTGAACTCAGTTTTGATTTTGATAATGTTATTATTTGCCAATTGTAATTATGTAGCTTGTATCCATTAAGCTTAGCTCCTTTATTTCCTACTAAATAAGGTAGATTCAGTTCAAAGGGACTTCTCACATAGCTCTTCCATTGTAGTATTCCAGAGTGCACTAGAGAGCTCCAAGTCAAGGGACAGAGTAATTCCATATAGCTTCTTCTGAACACTCTAATCAGTGTTATAACTGTGATAAGAAAAACATTTACAAAGAATCCAGCAAAAAAGACCCAAATTTTCCTTAACTACCCAAAGCTGCTTTTAACTCCAACTCACAATGCTAGAAATGAAACTTTAATTTCATTTGATAACTTTTAATTGTGTTATATCCTCGGGGATATTTTTATCAAGTAAAAAAAGTCTATAATGTGAAACAAAAAATTTCTTAAATGTGCAAATGTAACTTTCTGGTGTTGATAATACTTGGATGAATCAATTTTCTGTCTTCCAGTTGTTGAACAGTTATCCAGAAAAAGTATTGCTTTTTGTCTCAGGTATATGAAATGTTTTACATGTAGGCTCTCGGGAACAAGTCAACAAAGTCCCAAATGGTCTTGAATCTAATTCACTATTCCTTTTCTTGCACACACTTTCTTTATACTATATCCATCAGTACTGCCCAAGGTAGAGCATGTTTCTGACTTGCTTTTAATCTTTTGGTTTCTACTGCTATAAAAAGTCACCTGTTGGAAAAAAAATAACAGAAAATAAACTAGCATGTATTGACAGGATCCTGAAATTGGTGCAGTGGATTCATAATGTCATTAAACACTATATATAGTCTTTGAACTCAAGCATTTTGCAATGTTTGGGTGAGGTAAAATACATTCATGAAAAGTTTCCAAACAAAGCACAATACAGAGTATTATTGACCAAATGAATAGATTGTTAGATTGGCTCAGCAGGAAAATTGGCATCTAATTGGATAAGCCCTTAGACTACAGACCAAAATCTTTATTCTGTCAGTAGTCAGGAACTACTGAAAGTTTTTGATCAGGGGAGTTATGTGAGGGAACTGTTTTCTTCAGAAAATGATGAAGTGATACTCTTAAGAAAGTACACTGTCATCATGTAGCAAAGATTGCTCTAAACCCTGGACCTTCCTAAGAGGACTGGTGAGAGTCTTTCTCTTTATCAGAACTCAAATGCTCCAAGCACATCCTGTCTACAAGAGCTCTAGTTTGGAGACAAGAGGCCTTTTAAACAAGAGCTATGTTCCTTGGAACATGCTCTCTGGTGAAATTCTGTTCAATCATCTTCCAGGCAGAGACAGCCATTGACTCTCATTTGAGGAAAACATTGTTTTATCACTGCCCTGCTAGTATAACAGAACCTATATGGTCATGCCTGTAGATCTTTAAACATCACCATAGGAAATGAGATTTAAAGTTGAAATGTTTTCTTTTTAAAAAAAAATCATAAAATCCATATTCTCTTCTTCAAGTAAAATCAACATCTTCAGACATTATTTAAAATGTGGGGTCAGTGTGGGTAGAACTGTTCTTAGGCTTAGTCAATTTTTTGCCAGAGTTTCACATGGGAATTCAAGACACATTAACTAAATTGTCCATTGACTAAATGGTAAAATTTGTGCTATAAAAGTTAAAGATAAGTGGGATTTCCTATGGGTCACCTGATCAGATAAGGCTTCATGATATAAATAGAAGTCAAACTATCTAACAGGACAGGAAGAAAACAGCCTAATAGTGACACCTTGGAAATTAGTCGTCACGGGGTTTGGATCCTAATTATATAGACAATTGGGATATTTAGCTACGTAGATATTTTCTAACAGGCTATTTTCTTTCTTATGTTTTAATGCAAGAGGCAATGTGATTCTAGAGTAGGATGTCTTTATAATTGACCAAAATTCTGCAGAAAAAGGAAAATGAAGGAGAAACTACTGTTCCTCCTATTTATTTAGAAGATAAGACACTTTTCAAAAGCTGCTTAAAATTACAGGTATTACAATACAATATTTTTTTCTCAGCATAGTGAGGAATGCTTATAATACCAACACTCTGGAGGCTGATACAGGAAGATTGTAAGTTTGAGACTAGCAAGTACTACATGATAAATCTCAAATGTACACACACACATGCGCGCGCGCACACACACACGGATGCACACTGATTAATGAGCCATATGTTATTGATTAAATGAGAAAAATAATAAAAATTGTGCTATAAAAATTAAAGATAAGGATGATTTCCTATGAGTCACCTGATCAGGTAAGGTTTCATGATATAAGTAGAATTCAAACTGTCTAACAGGGCAAGAAGAAAACAGCTTAATTCCAGTAAAGACTTTTGTCAATTGAGTACTAGATGAGAACATGCCTGTTACATGCCTGGTGATTTATAGACTCTGTCACATTTAATAATCATGATCCATTCTGTGAGTTGTAAATATTCAGGGAAAGTGAAGTTCATATAAACTCAGTGTCACACAACAGTGTACCCTGTCTCCAAACCCAAACTCTTAATTACTGTACCGCTCAATAATACCTCTCCTTTTCCCATCTCCTTTATACACTTTAAGGCACCAATTAAAAGAAAATACTTTTCAGTTCCTGTCCTGCCAGACATAGAAGGAAGAACATGTGCCCCTTCACTCTACAGTTTCAGTTCCATTATCCCCAGGCTATCTATCTTTAGCTCTGCACCCAACTGAGCTTGAGCAGTCAAAAGTTAAGCTGAGCAGCCAGGCAGTGGTGGCGCATGCTTTTAATCCCAGCACTTGGGAGGCAAAGGCAGGTGGATTTCTGAGTTCGAGGCCAGCCTGGT
>NC_045030.1:104649130-104651202 GCF_008632895.1 Mastomys coucha | reverse complement strand
GTTTGCCTCCTTTTTAGAAAGAATGCTATTATGTACTAAAGGCTGTGGTAAATTTATAATATTAAGAGAGCTTCCTCATTCTGGGACCAAATCTCTTTGTGTGTTCTCTCACTTGTTTTCACCTTAGCAGCTGTACTAGCATTTTGAGCCTCTGGGCACCAGGCGTGGGGAAATAAAAGGGTGGGAGAGACCCGCGTCTTGCTAGAGCTTGGGGAGACTGGACAGGTGGACGTGGGAGACTACCACATGACCCACAGAACCGCCAAAGGAAGGGCATCAGGCCATGGGAGGCCGCCAGACCCCACGGGGGTGAGGGGGCGCAGTCTTGGCTCCTTCTCTCAGGTACCACAGACCACTGGGTGCCGCAGAAGAGAGAGCCATCTCTGGAAGGCCACAGGGAGGCCAGAGACAACAGGTTCTCAGTCACAGACATCCAAGACGCTGCTGGATATCGCCAAAGAACCGAGAACAAAGTGGAGGGCCCCCAGGACTGAAGGGAGAGGGGCAGGGAGAGAAGGTGCTAGGTGGTTCCAGCAAGGGCAAGAATCCTTGGTCCAGTCTGGCAGCTGAAAACGATGGGAGGCCTTCCTGTGGGAGATTAGATCTCGCTCTTTAAAGGGGAAGGCCTATTCCATTGTTCCAGCAAGGCAAGTCTAGATGAAAGGAGGCAGTCTATGGTTTTAGAGCTTTATTGTAGAAGAGAGAAAGAGGGAGAGGGAGGAGAAAAGTAGAGGCTGGCCATGGCCATGTGGAGAGAGGGGAAAGTGAGGGGGAGAGATGAAGCAAGAGGGCAAGAGAGAGAGCAAGAGAAGCAAGAGCATAAGAGAGAGGAGGGTAGGAGACTGGGCTATCTTACTATTGCCAGGTAACTGGGGGTTGGAGTCTAGCCAGAATACTAGGAGCTTGGGGCATTGCCTATGTGACTGATAGCCACAGGATTATGGAGTTGAGGGCTCGTGGTGTCAGGAGCCTAATGTCTGGGGTCCATCCCTTGTAGAATTTTCTACTTGGTCTTTGGAGTAAGCCTTGCTCAACCAGAGCACAGACGGCCTTTCACAGTCTAACATTGAGCAGTGATTTCTAAACAATGCCTTGTTATGTTTCTTATTTTTCCTTTCTCAAAGGTAGAAATAAATATATTGATTAAAAAGGGAAATAGTACTAATGACAGTTGCAAGGAAGAGGGAAGATGTATGACAAGGTAAATGTTATAAAAATGATATACAGGCAATAGATAAATCATAATGGAGGCAACACGGTAGAGGATTTGGTATATTTTATAAAATAGAAAATAGTTTTTGTTAATATTCTAGCTTTTTTAGTATTGATATAATTAAAGATAAATTTTAGAACGATCATTGAAGAACCGGTATACAGAATGGAATTGGAAACTTGAAATAAGAAATGGGAAGAGTAACAGAAAGCTGGATATATGTCATAATAGCTTTATGGCAGGTAGTAAGTATAGAAATGGAAAAAAGGGATCAAGGCTAAAAACCTTTTCTATAGCTAAGAATAGTACACTAATTAGAGCAGTGGTTCTCAGCCTTCCTAATGCTGTGATCCTTTAATACAGTTCCCCATGTGCTGACCCCAACCCTGAAATTATTTTAATTTCTACTTCATAACTGTAATTTTGTAATTTTGCTACTGTTATGAATTGTAATGTAAATATCTGATATGTAGGATATGTCAGATACATGATGCCAGGAGTCTCAGTCCACAGGTTGAACCCCTGGATTAGTGAGATATGGGAGTTATTGGTGGTAGATATGGCAGTTCAACAAATGTACCCCAGAGGAAGAGAAGAAGGAACTAAAGTGCATTGAAATGCATCTGTGTGGACATGGAAATTGTGAAAGACAAAGTAGAGGATCAAGATTGGAATATCGGAACACAAAGTTCAGGGGATGATACTCAACAATACTGGGTTCCTATTTTACAGGTGAAAAGCTTGAGGCTGGGGGAAAGGGTGAAGTTGGGTCTTAAAGCAATCATGACTCAAGTTCTTGGATTCTTCACCTTGTACTCTTTCCCTACTCTAATTTCTGAGAACCAGTGACTAAACACAC
>NC_045030.1:104648168-104649120 GCF_008632895.1 Mastomys coucha | reverse complement strand
GAGAGAGAGAGAGAGAGAGAGAGAGAAAGAGAGTTGCTTCATAGAGTATCAAGAATCCATGTACCAACCTAGATTTTAAAGGCAAGGGGGAAATAGATCTTAGCATAAGAAATCCAGAGCTGAGCCAGCATACAGTAAGACTGCATTGACATGCTTTTGATTGGATAATAGGAAATCACTACTGCATAGGCAGCAAGAGCAGTGCCATGGAGGAAGTGATGTAGATACAGACTGTAGGAGGCTTTGCATTGACTCCCAAAGCCTGCTCTTTGTCTTCTATTATGCAGAACGTAGTTCTTTGAAGTTTCTGCCTTTTTTTTTTCAATTCATTCCTCACCTATGCAGTCTTAGCTTAATCTCACCCTGGGAAGGAAGCCATGAAGGAAATTAAAAACCAGGTTTTTAATCTGAAGCACCAGTGCTCACAAGAGCATAGTTTTAATTTAAATTGTTGTTTGGTGGAAGTGGTGTGCCAAATCAAAGCATAAGACACTCTGGGAAAAAGCAAAAGAAACCCACTTAGCAAAATCCTAAAGATCAAGTTCTCAAAGATTTTAGTACCAAACACACCTAAAAATGTATCAAGACAGCCAACTGTCAACTAGTTAATGAGCATTGAAAGAGTCTGTTAGCATTACTTCTCAGGAGCAAGAAGGCCAGGACATTTATTGCACTTAAAAGTTGCCATTGCTGCTATTAATTGCTGTCTCAGAATGTTTGTGACATATGTTTGAGCACTTGCTACCTATTTTTCCCCTCATTTTACAAATGAGCTCCTCTCCGGCCTTCACTGAAGATTGGGCTGCTCTATCTGATTGCAGTTCTGACTTAACACCACCCTGAAGCTAGCTAGGCATGGCAGTACTCAACTGTTAGACCAGCACATGAAAACTTGATGCAGGAGGGCTGCAAATTCACAGCAAAGCCTTTGAGAGAGAGAGAGAGAGAGAGA
>NC_045030.1:104636757-104648158 GCF_008632895.1 Mastomys coucha | reverse complement strand
GAGAGAGAGAGAGAGAGAGATTGGTGGAGGGAGGGAGAGAGGGAGGGGGAAGGAGAAACTAGGATTCTGGAGAAGATAGAATCTTGCTGAAGTCAGGTCTGAAGCCTGATTAACTCAGGAGCATGAATTTGCCAGCCTGCCATGGCAAAAGTAGGCCACCCTGGCACCCTGGCTATTTAGCTTCAGACTTCAGAGTTGTCACACTTTGGGGAGCACTTTGATTGGTACATTGATTTCATACAACAAAATTTACTAGATGTAGGGGATGTTCACTGTGGACATTTGGACCTCCAATGCCAACTACATTATTATGCTGGCAGTGAGAAGAAAGTGCTTATATGTACATTAAACAAGGTAATCCAGAGGGTTATTTTCCACTTCCAAAAAGCTAGAGGTCAGAAAGAAAACATTTGTACCATAATGGTGTTTCTTATTAATCCTAAAACCTCTTATTTCCTAGATACCTCATTCCCTTTCAGAAACACACCAACACCTAAAATACTATAATAGCTGTCTCAATTATGTCCATTGGAATAACAGCGAGATAGGGTAATTTTGTGAATAACAAGACCCAAAACATTCCATTAAAGACAGATGGTGTTGAGCTGATACCACAGCTGTTTAAGTCAAATACCAGCCAGTATTATGGATCACATTATGCTGATAAATAAAATAATCTTACTTTGTAATACAGCAGACTTACTGCTCTTGGCACATAAATGCCTCTGTGTATCAAGGTTTCCTGTAGAACACCAATCTTTGGAGCTCTATAGATATTGGCCACCTCCAGGGGTTGAACAGGAAGACAAAATGTTACTGACCAAATATCCACCCGTATAAGACAGACAGAGAGGCATTTGATTATCATTATGGTCCATTTTCTGTTAAAATGAAAAGTTATCAGAGGTTATGTACTTTATGAAGTACTTTACGTGTCTTGCAATTATGGTGGCTGGAAGATTTATAGTGGTAATATCTCAGCACACACACACACACACATACACACACAGACACACATACACACACAGAGACACCTATATTATGATTTGATGCATCACGAGAAAGAGAAATGGCTGCTGCAGAAAAGGCCAAACACTGAGAGCAGCTTTGCTTTATAACAATCTTCTCATATAAGAATTATACTCAAATAAGTACTACAGTGTTTCCTTCTGAAGCTAGGACTCCCACTGACTGGAATACCTTCGACTAGATCCCACTTCTGAAAGTTTCTACCACTCAGTGCTACCACACAGGGGAGCAAGGATCTCAAACCTCTGAGGGACATACAGAGTACATAATGCTCACCTGTACTTCTCAATCTTACAGATTATCCAGAAGGCTTATCATCACTTGCTGTGGAGTCAGAAACGTAGCAGTTTTCACATCTTCTGTGTCTCTGTCAGGTGAGTATTAAGGAGGCACATTCAGTGCCACCTGGACTGCAAAGCAGTCCTGAGAGCAGAACTAGAAAAGGAGAATGTTCTCATTCTGGCAAGCAAGATGTTAAATGCTTCACTCTCATTGCACACAGAAGGAGAAGCTCTATGCATAATTTCCCTGTGCAATGTACTGAGAAAGATGCCTTTATTCCTGACAAACTCACATGTACTTCACTTGTGCTAAAAGACCCCAGGGGATCCCAAAACAGCCAAATACCCCGTTCAGGTTATTTACTTTCATACTGTGAATTATAAACCTTGTCACAGTGCATTCCAGGTCTCTGACATGATACAGATTACAAAGGAGTTCTTTTTGCCTGACTCCATTATGTCTGCCAATAATCTTCTGTCACCCACTAACAGGCAAAGAGCAGCCTCCCTGTACTCCAACACTCCTAACATACTACTAATTTGTTATCAGTGGCAGGCAGCTTTTTGCTCAGGATTCTCCTTGACCTGTTGAAAAGCCAAACAGCCTTCTCTTTGCAACACTTACAAGTAAATAAGACCAGTGTGATTCCATATTAAAAGGAGACTTTTAGTTATGGAAATATCATAGCACTCAAGCTCTGAACTAGTAACACATTACTTCTTTTCCCATGAAAAGGCTAACGATTATTCAGAAGCCTCTCAATCTGTGGGTTCTCCTGTCTTCAGTCATTTCCCTTCTGCTATGGACTGATACAAGCATGGGTACTACACAAAACCTTGTATGTGCCAGCTAGTTTGCTAAGTACTTCCATCAGCTCGGCAAGGTGACTGTTACAATTCATATTTTCTTATAAGAAAACTGAAAATAGAGCAAAGCCAGCTAACTGAGGTTACACAGCTGTCAAACAGCTAAACTAAAATTGCAATCCGGGGCGGTATGGCTTCCATTCATGCCATGCTTCTTATGATGCTGCATTTAAAGGCCTAATGGGTTCTTGGCTATACAGCTTCACTTATAACAAAAGGTTAAAATATAGAACAATTAAGTCTGTTTTCTTACTCAAAGCCTTGATGAAATATTTGAAATTTTGATAAGGAACTTAGAATATCTATATTTCCATTATCTAGGATGCATGTGTCTAATGTAGTCTAAAATGCTAGTCATTTTTTTTTATTTTTTCATGAAAACAGTATTAATAGAGGGTAATATGTAAGCATACTTAGTGTAGAAATTCTTGGAACTTTCAATGTGCTAACAGGTTTGTGACTCACTAGGTAGCATTTGTAGTCATCCTTTGAATTTATTTGACTATCATATCATTTCTTGTCATCTCCTATTCAAGTCATGGAACCTTGCCCTTGTGATAGTACGTGTTAGAATTTTTAATATGCTAGGGGATATTGTGAATCCCCCAAAGTGGAGTAATATATTCCTCAAACTTATATGACCATGCAATTCTCCCTAACCTTTCATAAATATCCTGAATGAATATTCAACCGTGAAATACATTGCTTCTACTTCCCGAGGGAAGCATGATTGCCACTAAGGATACCTTTTCTAGGGAACGCTATCCAAATAAGTTAGGCGATTGGTTTTACAGGAACAACAAAGTCCTGTCCTGCTAATAATTAAAGACAGTTTAAGAGAACAATGGGAGAGATAATTTAAAACTTGTCAAGAAGCTGGGTATATGGGGTGTATACCTTTAATCCAAGCACTTCGAAGGCTAAGACAGGCATTTATCTCTGAGTTTTATCTCTAGTATACATAGTGAATTCCAGGACACACAGGGCTATGAAGACTTTAAGGTATATATAGATAGCAACTATAGTGATATTTGTAAAATATCCAAACTGAACTCAACCTAAATATCTATCTATAGAATAGTTGAATATATTATATATGTCCAAAATTATAGTTTTATATATTTTCCTTTATTTTAGTTTGAAGAGGTTTTTTTTTTTAACTGAAGAAAAAATAAGGACAAAATGAATACCCATGTTTGCAACTTAGAATTAACAAACACTGGGGATGAAGAGGTGGCTCAGTAGTTAAGAGTACTGACTTCTTTTCCAGAGGACCCAGATTCAGTTCCCAGGAATAATATAGCGCCTTAAAACCAACTCTTACTCCATCTCCAGGAGATCTGTCCAATATTTGCACCATATGCACATGGGGCACAGACATAACTGCAGAAACACACACACATACGCCTAAAATAAAAATAAAATCTCGGAAACAACTTAACAAACCTGATCTTTTTATTTTATTTCAATTTGTATAAATAAAATATTTTCATAATCTTTACATAAAGACTCACCAATTCCACATAATATTTCTTTCAGACTGAAACCATGTGTGAAATATAAAAATTAACACCTTTAATTTAATGATTTCTTAAAAATCATTAAGGAAAGAAAATACAACAGTTAAAGATGAGCAAAAGATGTAACAATCTAACCAATAAAATTAATAAATTAGAAAATGATTTAATTTTGCTATAAAATAAGTATAAGTTAACATAATGTAATTATCAGTTTTGTCTACTCAATCAGTCAGGGTTTATGAATTATATAACCTAATTTTGGCAAGGACACAGTGAGACCAGGATTCATAATCATTGCAGACATGTTTACGTTCATATAACACCCATTTGTGTGAAGGCAAGTTGGTGACATATATAAAAGCCTTGACATGTTCATAATATTTTATCTGGCAACTACCTACATTTTAGGATTGTATTTAAGTGAATCAACCAGCTATTTATGAATTTATTATAAAGTCAGAATTTTTAGAATAGAACTATCTAGAAATAGACTGATGGAACAGACTGCTCTATCATTCTAATGAAATACTATTCAATGATTAAAAATTTCATTTTAAAGAACAATTAACAAGATTATATGAAATGCTATATGAATGAAGTTTTTTGTCTATGGGGTGTGTGTGTGTGTCTGTGTGTGTGTGTGTGTGTGTGTGTGTGTGGTGTACACTGAATCTAAGTTTTTATCCTTCGTTTCATTATGAGGAATAAGATTCTGAATACTGTACTTGAAAAGAAATCAATTGGAACCATTTCCATAGAACAGAATCCAGAAGCAAAATCACTAATACGAATATATTTTCTTTTAAGTGTTTAATTACCACTTGTTTGTTTGTTTGGGGGTATGGCTCATGCATGCCAAAGCAAAGAGGTGGGTGTCAGAGAACAACTTGCAGGAGTTGGTTTTCTCCTTTTACCATTATGGGTCCTGGGGATTGAACTCAGGTCATTGGGCTCAGCAGCAAGTGCCTTTACCCTCTGAGCCATCCTGTTTTTCATTTTTTCAACATATTTTCATAACATGATTTTAATTGTTACAAATTATTATCAACTAGGTATCCCTTTTGTTGTTCAACTCACCTGTAAATTTCTGCTTTTCATCCTCAGGAACCCCCATCTCCCATGAGGCTTACAGACTTCAATATTGAGAACCACTCTAATCCTCAAACTAAGTCACCGTTTTGGACTGATAGCTTCACAGTTTGGGTGTTTCATCACACACTTATTATGCACATCTTTCAGGACTTTGCAAATTTACTTTGCTGAATGAACGCAGTTTGGAAACAATTGCTTCAAGCCAGTTTTTCTTTTTTATCTTCCCCTAATCCATGAAGGCCTAAGTGTAAAATATATATCTTTATATCCGTCTAGTCTGGTAAAAGGGAATTCAGAAGATTGTCTTGGAGTCTAATTCCCCCATGAAAGAGTATTAATTACATCTCTCTGCAGGGTCTTTCTGGTACTGAGAGGAGTCAGCATGTATTTGTGTCTTATGTTCATGGGCATATATATAAACATGTGTATGTGCAATATATTGGCATAGGATTCTGCCAAAAATCAAGGTTCAAAAAACTGAGTTTTGGATTTGATCATGCTTTTCACCTAAATTAGCAATCTAAATATTTGATGAGCTCTGAACAAACCCTATACCATGTATCTGAAATTTAAGGAGATCAAATAGACTGTGACCGATGTCCTGTTGAGAGTTTAACAAGGCAAAATCTGTCCTGTCATAGAAGTTTCTGAAAGCACCACAACTAATACAGAGGAACAGATCAGATTTCCACTTTAGTAACATAAGAGTTAATGTTTTAAAGCCAGGTTTGATAGTGCATGCCTCTCATCCTAGCCCCTGGGAGGCAGAGGAGGGGGATCACTGCAAGACCAGCCTGGCTGTTTGTTCTCCCTCTGAGTTCCAGGCCAGCTTGGGTTACATAAGGAAACTTGTCTTTAAAAAAATAAAAAATAAAAAATAAAAAAATAAAAAAAAGGAATTACTTTCTTAAAAAACGTTTAATGCCAGGCTGTGGTCAAAATCTCTATTTTATTCATTTCTCTGGTATGTAGCTTTGTTTCAGCCTTTGTAAATTACTTTTATGATGGTAGAAATATCACAAGCCTAAGATGTGGGCCATCCATTTTGTAAAACGGATTTAAGAATGATTTTCAGGTATAATTAAAATTCTGTTGACGAAGATAAAGTTGCAGATGCGACACTGGCCTGAGGATTAGCTAAAGGTCTGTGTTTTCACAGCAGGAGTTAATGTGCAGAGTTAACTGAACAGTGATATTCCAGTCCTCTTTTTTAAGCTTCGGTGGCAGCTCAGCCATTAAGAGAGTTTACATCCATTTCCCCACTTATTTATAACCAGCCTTCCTTTCAGTCCTAGTGCCTGGATCAATGAGATGGACACTAATGCTGCTTCTTTATAATAATAGTACCTAAGAGTATTGATGGTTTTCATTTTTCAACCAGCACTCTAATGCACAGCCGCTGACAATAAAAGCCCCAACTCTTAACAGAGATCAGTGGGAGTTACAGGCATCTCAGTTATCAAGGAATTGAACTCCTTAAGAGATAGCTGGGTCTACTAAATTATTCTCTCTAAAATGTCTCTGAGTGAAAAGGAGTTGCCTGGCACAAACAAATCTGTATTGGGGCTCCAGTGCAACTGAGAAGGAAAACAATCCAGCTATTGAAAGCAACAACCAAATGGGTCCATTTGGTCCCCCTGGGTCATTTTAACGAAGGTGAGACATTTAGCATCAAATAAAGAGATTGTAGTCAGCATTTCATTTGAGAGAAATGAATAAATGTATTAGGGCCAGGGCCTAGAGAGTGCTTCTAAAACTACTCACAAATGGAGGAGTGACATAGGACACTGCATGCTGGATTTCCTGATGGAAGTTTATATACTTTCACATGGGAAGAACTTTGCCTTTCCATTGCTCCTTCTGAAGCATTTCTCATGTGTAGGTTTTCCTTGGAAGAATATTTAGCCATCCATGTGGTTTTATGGGCCACAGGCCTTGCCTTCTAGTCCAATACAAATGTACCTTTCTATAAAAGGGTTGCAAGCAGCACTTCACAAGAAATCAGCATCAAAGCAACCTTCCCTGACCCCGCCTATCGTCTTCTGCTAAGGGACAGTACAGAAGCTGCTGTCTGTGCTGTAAAGTCCGGAAGGCATAGGAACTTCTCTGTGGAGTGTATTAGCATTCATCTCTCATAGACATCATGTCACAAAAGACAATGTTAGTAAACTACAGGGAAGCACTGGAAGGATAAAGCTCAGGTTAATGTAAGCTGATTGTTCAGTGTCTTAAGACTTACGCTGTCTCCAAAAGGCCAAATAAACCAGGATTTTCTCTGGGTGCTTGGAAAAAGGAGAAACCCTATTCTTGTTCTAATATCTTGATTATATTAGTTTATAGACATTGATAATACCCCTATGCATAGATTCTTTGTGTATTGATTAGTGTATATAGGCATCTAAGAAGTTAGTTATTGAGCAAGAAGACAGATTTGTTTCCTAATTAGCACACCCTGACCTCACACATTTGCTTTCTTTTCCTTGGAACCCTGCCTAATAACTTCTGTGGGATCTCATCCCCCAATCTTTAGTACTCTGCTTCCCCAGTTGGAAAGTGGAACTACTTGTTGTTAATTTCCCACAGCTAAAAGGTGCTATGTAACTCCCTAGTGCTCTTACATAGTTTTATTTGCAGGACTAGAATGAAAAGTTTAAATATTACAGTATTTCTGAGCAAACAAATGTGCTCCATTCTTTTCCTCCGTGCTCCTAGTGCAGAATGTTTTCTTGCAGAGCCTAGAGTACTTTGTTAATGTTCTTCCGTTTGTTGCAACAGTGTCCTTGGAAAAAGATAGAATGGAAATCATTTTTCCAAAATAAAGGAGATAAAGTGCCATCCAAAAGCACACAGATATTATTAGAGAGACTGTACTTTCTAGTGCTGGAAAAACCATGGAGCAAAGAGAACAGAATCACATTCCAAGAGTCCCTCTTTCTCCAACATCTTGAATTTTGCAATTTAGACATCTCTTTATTTTCTAATGCAATACGTGCCTCTTCCCCTCACTGAACCTATATGACATATATATTTCACACTAGATGGCATCAGGCATTGCATAATCTCCTGTGGCACCCAGACAGCCCAATCTCAGGGTTTGTTTTTTTCCAGGGAAAACAATGTGCTTCCTCATGTTCGTGCCAAATTGCACAAAGTGTAGGTATTTCTGTTAATGGATATTTAAGCACAGCCCTAGAAGGTATGTGTTAAGAATACTGTGTAGTATACATTATTGCAATATACACCTGAGATTTAACAAGGCCCCAACTAATAGGAATGTAATAACCATTCATAGTGTATGTCTTTCAACCCTCATCAACATGTATGCACATGAACATGAATGCACACCCTCCTTTTAAGGCAGATTGCTAGGTCATTAGAACAAATGTTTCACAGGGATGGTTCTGTTCTCTCCTTTTTAATGAAGTCCAGAATCACAGGAAGTGAAGAACATTTCATTTATCTGTTCTAAAATTTCTGCTGTCAGAGTGTCTAAGAGACCCAGGTAGGCTGAAAGGCACGTTCTGTGCAGAGGCACAGAGGACATCTAACAAGACCACTAGAGCCTAATGCAACTTCCATGTTCACAGAAAATTCATGCACTCTGTGCAAACAGGATAAAATGGTCGACAGTGTGTGCTCCATTCACATTTCTTTAATCACACTTATACAATACCATGCTGTACTTTAGCCTTTGCATGTGAGTATTATGTAATACAGTAAGGACTGGGTGGCTCTTAACTAGCATGCAACCCTTGGCTTGTTTACTACCCCAAAAGGGCTAAGGCTCGTCCTGCACGGTATTTGAAGCCATTAAATGTGTTCTTTGGAGAAGCCTGGTTAACATCCATCAGCAGAATGAGTTAAAACACACAATGAATTCAATCTATCAGGATGTTTGTTTTTTGGTAGGGAATGGTTAAAAGAAAAGAACAATAAGATGCATTCAAAGAAAAATTGCTTTCAGCCTGCTGCCTAAATCAGCAAAGGAACACAGCAGGAAAGAGAGGTCTGGGTCTTGGTAATATATGAAATGTATTAGAGAGCTAGAAAAGGAAAGACACTAGGGGACTTCAACAGTTAAGCTCAAGTTGCCAATTTGCTATAAATCCCTCTTTCCATCAGTCTGCTTACCGTGATATATATAAGTGTTCTTAAAACGATGTGTCTTGCTGCAGAAATACTGAAAAAATGCTTGTTAGCTTTATCTTCCTATGTCCTTTATTAAAACTGTATACATAAATTTGTTGTGTCTTTTTTATGTTATAATTTTCAAAAACAATACTGGTAAAATCTAGAGCTTCAAGCCACTCTGACGGCAGGTTCTGTACATCTCGTCTCACAGGAAAACAATCGAGTTTACTCACTCCAGGGTGGCTTGGTAGGTGTGGCATATAGACCCCTCTGTAACATCTCATCTTGGGAACACCCCCTCCTGCTCTTTCAGTGTTTTTCTTTTACATGAGTAGAGCTGAGAAATTAATGGTAATGGCTTTTTGATAGAACACTGACCAGGCTAATGGCACTTAATCGTGTTCAGTCTCTGCTCAGCCTCACACGCCTTCTGTCGTTTACTTTGCCATTATGATAAGTATAAAAAAAGAAAAGAAAAAAGTGCTGCTTTATGCATATATGAAAGCATGCTCTCAAGTCTGGTCTGCTTTTTCTCATTCTAAGAACTGTGTTTACTGGTCTCCAAAAGTAATCACCTGAAGAAAGAATACAATAGTCCCGGGAGAAAAATGTAGTAGCTCACTTGCACCTACACATCATACATTTACAGGAATATTTGAAAACAGCATCATCAAGTGAACATCCTGAAATTTTCTTTCAGGGCTGACAAGGTAAAGCTTCTTTCAGAGCTCACTTGGTAAAATGCCAGGGGAGAAAGACCCAAGTTCAGATGCCCAGCACCCATGTAGAAAGCCAGGAGTAATGATGGCGCATGCCTATAATCCTAGCACTGAGGAAGGAGAGACTTTCTGTCAGCCATCCTAAGGGAACCAGTGAGCTCCAGCTTCAGTGAGAAAAGACATCTGACACTGTCCTCTGATTTTCACACTCATACAAAAATAAGAGTTCCATTAATAGATGCATCATTTGCACAAAGTCCTTTACAGAAAGAATGGGAAGCCCTCTCCCCTCCAATTAGCCAACAAAGAAGGCAGAAATCATTGAAACGGAGAGCGCAGCCAGCTGGTTTGGTGACTGTCTGACTAAATAATACTGAAGAACTTGGAACCACTTGGGAGAGGCTCAACCTGTATGGGTCAGGCTCAACAGAAACCCAGAAATGAGTCTTTTATTTAGATTTAGTCTTTAAAATTGTAATTACTTTGTTCTAGGTAAAGACCTTAAATATCTTTGCTGAGAATGCCATTTGATATATTACAATGCAGCAGCTACAAACAGCTTTAATTTGCATCACAATGTACTAGAAACAAAAGAAAACAAATTTCTTTGTAGATTACAAAAAAAAAAAAGACATAAAGGAACCCTCTACATAAGAATGTTATTTGAGTTAAGGTTGTTACCAAGGAAATTCAAGGCATAGACATTCAAAAACAAACTTTATAGATATGAATAAAGATGTAAATATATAGAATGCTTTATATAGGAACATGTAAACATCAGTATGCATTTTTTCATGATATAAGCAACAGAATTTTTCAAATCTAATTTTCTCACCATATGCAGTGACATTGAAAAACTAGTCAGTTTCTCTTTGAATATTAAAATACTCATTCTTGCACAGTAGCATGCTTTGGAGGTTAGATTATCAACTCTAGAGGATTCTGAAATTTAACAAAGACAACAGTACATCTTAAGCAAACTTTTTTGAAAATACTTGAATATGTTTATGGTTTTGAAAGGATTTTTTTTCATAAATCTTCCCTGAAATACTCATCAACTTTACCAACTAGTACAATCTTAGATGCAGACCATGACAATATTAGCAACCACTAAAATAAAAACAGCTGTAGCATATAAAAATTGCAGTGAAGATAAAACACAATTCACTACACAAGGAAAGCAAGTTTTGCTGTTAGAACATGACAAAACGTAGATGACTGACAAATTAGTCAAAATGTCATTAAATTATCCTTCACAATCCACAGCACTTTACATGAAATGCTTTGAACAATTAGCACTTATTGGAGTAATGTGTTTCAGAGAGATCCAATAAATGCAAGCCCAAAGTTACCTTTGGCTCAGAGTCTGCATGTGGCAGGGCTACAGGAGAGTAGCGTGTCATATAAAATATGATACTATCTGGGTAAAACACCAGGCAAATAAGCCAAAATGAAATAGGGAGCATCAACACTTTTAACCCCTTTCTGCCAACTATTATTTCCTCTTAATTTGGAAGCTATTTCCTAGCTATATGTTCTTTAAGAAACTTGATGCACCAGGGTTGGGGGTTATAGGCAGGGGTTTTCCTCTCAGATGTGCAGGGGAGGGGGCAAGAGGAGGAACCCTGTGAGGGGGACCAGGGGGCAGCATTTGGGGTATTAATAAATAATTAGTTTTAATTAGTTTTGAATGGTGGTGGTGGCACATGCCTTTAATACCATCATTTGGGAGGCAGAGACAGGTGGATCTCTGAATTTGAGG
>NC_045030.1:104629717-104635790 GCF_008632895.1 Mastomys coucha | reverse complement strand
TTTTAACAAGTTGATGATATTATTTTAAACCTTATCATTGTGCACAGCATGAACTCAAGGTCATCCTGGGCAATATAACAAAGTCTGGGCTACATAAGAACAGGTCTCAAATAAAAATCAGGGCTGGCGAGATGGCTCAGCGGGTAAGAGCACTGACTGCTCTTCCGAAGGTCCTGAGTTCAAATCCCAGCAACCACATGGTGGCTCACAACCACCTGTAATGGGATCTGACTCCTTCTTCTGCTGCGTCTGAAGACAGCTATAGTGAATTACGTCAGAGCGAGCAGGGCCGGAGCAAGCGGGGTGGCAGAGATCCTGAGTTCAATTCCCAGAAGCCACACACATGAGTGCTCATGGCCATCTGTATAGCTACAGTGTATTCATATAAATAAAATAAATCTTAAAAAATAAAAGAAATAAAAATCAAAATGTAATAACTAAGCTTGCATTGAAGGGCTATGGACAGTTAATGGTTACTGGGAAGGAGTGTGATTTTCCTTAATGCTATAGTCATTGATAAGTTGTCCATGCTTCCTCTACTCATGCAATCAATCATAATTGAGTAAGTTTGACTGGGCCAAAAAAGATCAAAGTAGGAAAGAGCTTGCTGAGAAGATGGCTTTGAGGGGGAAGAAGTGAGAAAACCTCTGTTTGGTGATACACACTTTTTAGAATCTGGAAAAAGCTACCAAAACTCCTCACAAAATATATGTACATGAAAGTGCACACAACTTTGCAATTTCATAAGCTTCCAAATGGCTCTGAAGTCTATTTGTATGATAGTTTAAACTGCTACCTAGTGTATGGGAATCTTAGGACTTGGAATACTGGTAAAACATGATCATCATGAGTAAAGTCCTAGGCTCCATATCAGCAACACACATAAACACACCACACACACACACATGCATACTTCCTACATTAAACTGTGTTTTATCTTCACATAAGCATCAAGTCAAATAAGTGTTCTTGAATATGATCCAGCACTATACTATCAAACTGAGCCACCAGTTACCAATTAGTGTAAACCTAGTGCTGATTTTACTCTATTTTCCAAACTTGCTATTTCCATAATCCTCCACCCCCATTACCTGAGGCTCTGAAGCATTTAGATGAGTAGCAGCATGGTGGTTTCTAAGGATATCAGAGAGATGGGCTGTGCACACAGCAGGTACTATATACTGTCCTCTCTTCCAACAACAGGGGACCAAATGTTTCTCATCAAATTAAAGGAATCTTAAGATGACAGCTCTTGAAATACTTAGCACATGTCAGTGTTATTTTTAGTGACACTGACAATGGTTTTTAAATGTCAGAAATGCTTTCTTAAAGAAAAATCTTCATAGACATTGTACTCATTTTTACTCAACTCCTTGTCACTTACTGGATTGTGGAAGTCATATGTCTGAAGTTTTAATGGCTTTTAAACTTGTACATGGATTAATGCTACATGATAATGATTTTTCAAACTAGAAACCCCAATGAACCAAACAGAAGAAGCAGGGAAAACAATCTCTGGATCTATGCTGGCCCAGAAACAGTTCATTTTGCCACCAGTTAAAATGGGAAAAAATCTAAACACACACAAAGATTTTATACAGTAAATAGGAGGAAATATGCTAAAGGGTGCTCTGGATCTGGCCAGCAAATCCTAAAATGTTAAGATCCAGTTATTCACAAGAAATTTTATTGTGTCCCAGAACAAATCTCAAGATTATCAATGGCAACAAACACAACTAGCACCTTGCCTAGTTAAATTAACATCTGTCACATAAGAACAACTATTATATATTCAAAAGAGCCACAGAAATACAACTAATAAAGAAGACTTAATCAGTTTGTAGAAAAGCATTAAAGTTATTATATGTGCTCTAGGTGGAAGGAGAAAATACAAGCATGTTAAGGAGAAACATGGAAGATAAAATACTGAACTTCCAGAGTTCAAACATCACAGAGATAAACGCTGCTAGATTAGTAGAGATGTATAAAGATGTTTAGAGAACTTTAATACATAGGAAGTGCTACTTTTAAATCCATATAATGTTAAACAGGGAAAAAAATCACTGAGCGATGTAATATCTTCAAGTTCCTTACTAGAATACACCATGTACTTCAGACACAGAGCTCAGAGGCACCTCAGCTGGAATTGGCTCAAAAGCCTCTTCCCTGAGGACTCCCTTTTCATGGTACCAAAAGATACCCTGCAAGGTTCCAAAGAACAGCATCAACCAACAGTCCTACCCGATGATGATGCCTATGAACTACAACAACCAGTATGGTGCCATAACCTCAAAGGTGAAAAAGTGGCACAAATATCTAGGGAGTAACCAACAGCTCTATAATTGGACTTAAGATCTGTTCAAGAAGGAAATCATGCCTTCTTTCCTAGTACTGGAAATCTAGTCAAGAACTCAGAGTGAATGAAATCATGGATCGCAGAGGTGAGTATACAGATAGCATTTTACTGAGCCAGCATAATCCCCTAACTATATTCTAAATATTTACCCTTCAACCCATAGATAATTGTAGCCCTCGCCCCACATCAACAAAGCTCTTTGCAACAGACAAGATCATTAAAGAAAACCATAACAAATCAAAATGCAAAGTTGTAGAGCCCAGTCTCAACTGATAGATCTCCAACACCTAACAACTCCCACACCTAAGGCTCAGAGAACATTATGGAAAAGGGGCTAGAAAAATCTAAGAGCCAAAGCAACAGGGAGTTTGCTATGAAACTCTTGTTTACCTGTGAAGTCTCAACATCATGGCTGCCTAAACATGAATTGAACAAGGAGGACACCAATAGACATGTTAACATGGAAGAGGGAAAGCTCATGAGTATTCAACTCTAGACAAAGAACTACAGGCAACTAAGAAATACTGAAAATGAGAAAAATAAAATGAACTGTAGACCAGAGAAAAGCAAGGAAATAGTAAAGAAATGCCTTCTATGGTAGAAACGAAACAAAACACACACACACACACACACACACACACACATATATATATATATATATATATATATATATTCCAGGGCTGAAAATATACCTCAGTCCGGGCAGTGATGGCACTCCCCTTTAATCCCAGCACTTGGGAAGCAGAGGCAGGTGGATTTTTGAGTTCGAGGCCAGCCTGGTCTGCAGAGTGAGTTCCAGGACAGCCAGGGCTACAGTAAGAGAACATATGCATGATGCCCAGGGTTCAGTCTCCAGCAATATCAACCATGTCACCAAATGCACCAAAGACTCCTATTGCAAAAATGATCATATTTAATAAATAAGATGATAAAACCTTTTATCATCAAGCTTGCAACAATCAAGACAACAATTAGTAAAGGTTAAACTGTTGGATATAATACAGAGTTAGAGACCTTAACAATATGAGGGGAAGCGACAGTGAAAAAGATATTTACTAAAATTATATCATCCAGTGGGGACTGTGTGCATACCTAAAAGGACTGTGTGTATCCTTTGAAGAATGATATCTTATGTTTTAAATTGCAGTAGAAATAGATTTCACTAAAATAGTTTGCTGAGTTTTTAAACTACAAAACACATTTTTTAAAACCCCCTCTAATGCAGGAAGTTGTTAAAATATATTATATGAAATGTTTAATGTTCAATATAAAATATTAAGCAGGTAAGGATGCAGGAAAATGTGAACAATCCAGGGCCAGGGCAGAGTCAGGTAACAGAAGTGGTCTGTCAGCTGGCCTTCTAGGCATCTATAATAAATATATTTGAAGAATTAAACTATGCTTCAAGTAATGAGTAAGCATGGTAAAATAAACCAATGGAAATCAGAAAGCAAAAACAATAGAAAACAGAAATGAAAACTAAAAAGAAAAATGAAAACTCATATTGAAAAGTATAAAAATGAAATGAAAGCTTCCCAGAGATGTTTGATAATCAGTCTGAGCACTGAGATCAAAGACTCAACAGAGTTGCCGCCAGACATTATGCAATTGAAAGATCAGAGAGGGAAATGAAGGAGGGAACATGAGGATCCCCATGGATGCAGGGATCATTGAGCACACTAACTTACACCAGGAGAGGAAAGAGGCAAAGCAGAAAAATTGTACAAATAATGATTGGAAACTCCCTAAAAGCTTAACTAAAAGCTTGAAGCTACAAGCAGAACAAAGCTTACTCACAAACCGAAGGATTTCTAGAAGGTGGCCCAAACTTCAAACAAACTAGGAACTCAGGTAGAAAATGTGGTAGAGATTGCTGCTAAATACCACAAGGAGGATGACTAAGGCAAAACATAGTTGAGACAGCAGACTACCTGAACCCTGGGCAGAAACTGGGGGAAATGGTTTGGAAAATTAAAATATCCAAAAGCCCTCATGTGTATAGGGGAGTTCAGAAATCTATGTATATGTCCGTAACAAGATACACACAACAGAAAAGATGCAAAAAGAACTACACTTATCTCTAGGCTTAGTGTAAGTCTGATAGGTGTTGAAGGCCTACCCTGGCCGGTGACTAATGTGCAAAGACTGGAAGAGTTGTTAGGGTTGGTTTGAGTTTTGCTTGTATGCTTCTTTTATTTTCCATTTAGTTTTAAGCTCCTGATATTGAAGAAATTCTCTGTCAAAATATAAACTAAACTTGAGCTTAAAAAAAAAACACCAATGACTTCACTGACCACAAGCAATAAGGAACATACAAAAGAATAGTTTGTAAATGTCATTAAACAAAAGGACTGCTAGCCGGGCCTTTAAAGATTCACAAAAGTGAATCTTTGTGAGTTCAAGGTGAGCCTGGTCTACAGTGCTAGTTCCAGGACCAGCAGGGTTACACAGAGAAGCCCTGTCCTGAAAAACCAAAAACCAAAATCAACCAACCAACCAACTAAACAAACAAACAAAAGGACTACTTCAAGACTAAAAAGAAAACTAATGTTATGAACTGAAACATAGTCTCTCCAATTCATATGCTGAAGAGCTAACCCTTCAATGACAGTATATTTTGGAGATAACCCCTTTAAATAGTGGTTAAGGGAACTAAGGCATTCCTCAGCACTTGCCTAGCATGTAGAAGTCTCTAGAATTGAAAAAGGAAAAGAAAAAAGAAAATAACTAAGGTCAAATGGGGTCAGGAGAGTGGTCCCTTAATCCAATAGGAGAACTGTGTTTGTGCATAATGGAAGACTATGCACCTGGTGTTGCAGGCCTATAATCCAAACTACTTGAGAGACCAAAAAAAGAAAAAAAATGGGTCCAATTTCAAGTCAGGCTGGGCTCCTTTAAGTATCTAAAAGGCCACCTTGGGGAATTTATTGAAATCAAATATCAAAATAAAAACTAAAAAGGAAGCTCAGTGACTGGGCACTTGCTTGAAATGTGCTAGGCTCTAGCTAGCATTGATCCCCAGTAGCAGGGGTGCTAGTGTGGGGTATGAGGTTTGGAAGCAGAAGACAAACCTCTACAAAAAACAAAACAAAACAAAACAAAAAACAAAAACAACAAAAACAAAAACAAAAACAAAAACCAACCAGTCCATTGGATTCTGTCATGATAGCCCAGAAAATCTACTGAAGACAAAGCCATAAATCAAGAAAAAGAAAAACAACAAAATCTCACAATTATTTGGAAATTAAACATGACACTATTAAACAGAAATGGCCCAAACAAGAAATCATAAGAAAAATTAGATAATATTTTAACCATAATAATTAGACAAATCTGAAAGAGAAGTAAAACAAACTATTTGTATTCACAGATAAGAGTCTCTATATGGAAAATTCCAAAGAATACACAAGAAAGTTAAACATTAATATATGATTTCAGCAAAATTACAAGAGGGAACTAGTTTTGTTTCTATAAATCAGCAATTAGCAATTTGAAAAGGAAATAACTAAAATAATTTTGTTTACAATATCACCTAAAAGAATAAATATCTTGAAACTTAATTTATCTAAAGAAGTGACTAATACACAGAAAAGTAGTTTGCAAGGAAATTAACAAAAATATTCAGTACTCAAGGATAGAGACACTTACTATTAGGATGCTGATACCTCTCAAAGCACTCCACACATAAAATTGATTTCTATCAATATTCCAACAGCC
>NC_045030.1:104615412-104629707 GCF_008632895.1 Mastomys coucha | reverse complement strand
ACACTGAGCCACACTTTCAGTCTCTTTAAAAATAATCCCAAAAGAGCTGACCAAATCAAGATTGACACTTCTGAAGACAATGGCAGAGCACACAGAGCCTGCACAGGTTCAAGCCAAACAGGGTCTCAGCATTGGGAAGGGGAAGTAGACATGTGTTCCCAGCCCTAACCAACACCCTCTCTGCAATTGACACCCATTTGAAAAAGAAAAGATATTTTATCCAATGGAGTCTCATTGAGTATATTAGCTACACTTAAGGGTAGGCCCCATGGCCAGTGGCAGATAGTTAACACAAAATGAACTCACTGATATTTCTGTAGACTTTTGTCTCATATTGTTTTGTTTGGGCATATTTTTCATCTTATTGGTCTTTTATATTTGTATATTATGGTTTCCAAGCCATGAAAGAGTTACAGTTTTCAACAGTAAACTTTACTAACAAACTACAGAAATCAAACAGTACACTACAGGTTCATAGACTATATGGACAATTCATTAGAAAGATAGGTCCCCAAAGAAGCCTGTTGACTTTAAACGGTGTGAAACCCATCACTGAGAAGGAAATAGTGTACAGAATTTCTACATACACAAGAATGAAGTCAGACATGTACATTATACTTTGTGCAAAACTAACTCAAAATGTATCAAAGATCATAAATATAAACCCATTATACTTTTGGAAGACACACTTGTCTAATTCATACTTTGGTATTTAATAAAAAGAAGTTTATTTCATTTGTGGTATTAGAGGTTCAAGGGCACAATTTTGCCATCACTTCAGCTCAGATGAGGATTTCATGATATTTGGCATCACAATGAAGGGAGGAGGCATCAGAGGGAGACACGATATGTCAAGGTGGGAGGGACCAGCATTAATTCACATAGTAGGATCTTGAATATTCCTTACAGGTTCATGTGCTGCATGCTTGGTTCCAAGCTGATGCACTATGGATAAGTGGTAGAACCTTTTTAGTGCCTTATGAAAGTAGGCTTTTGAAGACATACCTTTAAAGAATCTCTCTCTCTCTCTCTCTCTCTCTCTCTCTCTCTCTCTCTCTCTCTCTTTCTCTCTCTCCCTCTCTCTCTCCACTTCCTCTCTCCCTCTGACCCTTCTCCTTTTCTCCTCCCCTCTCATCATTGTTTTTCTCCTCTTCATAGTCTTTCTCCCTTTCCAGTAGGTGAGCAGCTTTGTGCCACCCCACTTTTTGCCATGATGTTCTGTTTCACATCATGACCCAAAACAGTGAGGCCAAATGACCACGAAACCCTAACCTGAAATCAGTCTTTGTTCTGTTTAAGTTAATTTCCTCAGGTACTTTGTCACAGCAATGGAAACCTGACACATTCTGCAAATTCATACTTGTTCTTTCCTTACTCAGACATTTATAAAATGGAGCTGACTGTACAAAATACTTGATTGACATACTGAAGCCTTCAACACCACTAAAAATCATAGTAATAATAAAAACATAAAGTTATATTAAGAATGGTTGCAGGGTACGTGTGGTGGCACACACCTTTAATCTCAGCATCGGCAAGCAGAGATGGGATGATCTCTGTGAGTTCAAGGTCACCCTGGTCTACTGAGTGAATTCCAGGACAGCCAGGCCTAGATAAAAAGACCATGTCACAAAAAAATGTTGCAAACAATATGTTAGTGTTTAATATAGAGAGACACAACACCAGTGCCAAGATGGGAAAGGGAAGATGAGCTGCTAACAAAGGAGCAGCAGTCCTGTGTGCTGTTGAAATTAAGTTGGTATAGATTTGTAGTGCTATGATTTAATAAGAAAAATTACAATGTGGCCTCTCATCCTGGCTCCTGGCACAATACTCCTAAAGCCCTTAAAGTCCCTTAAGTTGTGACCTTTTGTATGTTAATAAGATGACTGATGGCTGAGGGATCCTTGGATTCCCTTATGATGGGAGCTGATTGCTTGGGAAATCAACCTCATTATTAGAATAGTGAAAATTTCAATCCTTCTCTCCCTCAATTAACTCTCTTGGGAGAAGAGAATGGCTAAAGGTTGAGGTGTTATAATGAGCCATTTCTATGTACTGAAGCCTTTATAAACCCTCAGACAGGCAGGATTCTGGGCACTTTATGATTGCTGAACAAGTAAGTTTCCTGAAGCAAGAGGGCCTAGAAAAAAAAGGTCACAGAAGTTGTACAGTTCATAAATACATGGCTCCATGCTTCTCTTCCATCTGGCTGTTATCTGCATCTTTGACTTTATAATAAAACAGTAAATAAGCATTTATCTGAGTGCTGAGCTATGTGGCAACTTAATCAAGCCTAAGGAGGTGAACTTAGGAGCTCTCAATTTCAAGCTGGTTGGTCAGAAATGGGTAAGGCAGTCTGGAGACTGCAACTGGCATTGCAAAGTGGTAATGGTGGTCAGTGATGGAGAACGAAACACTTGACCTGTGGGATCAAATGCTATTTTCAGGTACAACAGGTCAGAATTGAATCAAATCAGACACTCAGCTGGCACTCATACTCTGGAAAATTGGTTGCTTGCTGTGTGAGGAGAAATCCCACATATCTGATATCAGAAGTGTTGTGGGGAGTGTGTGAGCAGGAAAAACACTTTGGGTTTTTTTTTTTCTTTATCAAGGAGGATATAAAGTAGATTCTGGAAAGTGGAAATATATGGATGATTCCCAACTTCTGATGACTTGACTGACAATTTTTGAATTCATAATGATGAAAAAGTGGTATACATTCAATGGAAACCAAATCTTCAATTTTTATCTTTTCCTAGGATAGCAATATGCAGTATAATATCCCCTTGCTATGTTGGGCAGTGTCAATGAGCCACTGCTGCTGTTAACCACATAATCATGAAAGTGAACAACCTACACTCTACAGTGCACTGTGTTGTTAAACTACATTGTTTGCTAGCTTAGATATATTAAATTTACTTTCAATTTATGACATTTACAACTGATCATGAATTTATTATTAGTTAAGGAATATAAGTGTTAACCAGTAAGAGAGTAACTAAATGAGTAATAAAAATAATTGAAGTAACTATACTGTACTATTAGAAAATGGTCCCTTGGGCTGGTGAGATGGCTCAGCAGGTAAGAGCACCGACTGCTCTTCCGAAGGTCGTGAGTTCAAATCCCAGCAACCACATGGTGGCTCACAACCACCCATAATGAAATCTGACGCCCTCTTCTGGTGTGTCTGAAGACAGCTACAGTGTACTCATTTATAATAATAATAAATAATCTTTAAAAAGAAAAAAAAAAAAAGAAAAAAAAGAAAATGGTCCCTTAAGACAGTGGTTCCCAAGCTGTGGGTCACAACCATTTAAAGGTCTAAGGACTCTTTCACAGGTATTCTAATACCATTACAAAACAGAGATATTTTACATTATGGTTCATAAAAGTATATAAAGATATGCACACCATATATATATATATAGTTATATAGTTATATAAATTATATATAGACTGGAAGATAAAAGAAGTTTGAAAATAAAAAATAAATAACCATGGGCCAAATATATTTTTTAAATGTTGAGGGGCTAGAGGCAAGGCTCTGTGGTTAAGAGCACTTGGTATGAAGAGGTCAGCTCAGGAAATTAAGAGAATTCCACTGGACCCCTCCCCTCCTGGAAGTGAAAGGTCATAAAGAACATAGGCACCCCTCCCCTCCGGAAGGGAGGAGCTAATTACATTCCTCAGACCACAGGAAGGAGGGACCAACCACCAGAGCTCATAGACACATTCTGCAACCATTGGCAACCCACCCACTCCCCATATACCTATCAGTTTAAAAGTCACACTGTTCTGCCAATCAAATTGTGCCTAATGGCTGCTGCATGGAGAACCGTATAAAGGCTCACTAGCCAAGCTGAGAATGGTCATTCTCTCTCCATGTGTAGGGTGACCCCAACATGTTAGAAGAATGAATTCCTCTTGCTTTATGCATTGATTCCTGGCTCTGTGTCGTTCATTCAGGGAGTCCCCAGTAAACTAAGGTTTGCCAGAGTCTTACAGGTACTCTTGTAGAGGATTTGGATTTAGTTCCTAACACCCACAAGGCAGCCCATAACCATCTTTAATTCCAGTTCCAGAAGATCTGATAACCTCTTCTTGACTCCCTGGACAGCAGAAATACATATGGTACACATATATTCATGTAGGTAAAACTCATATATGTAAAAATAAATATTTGTATTTGTTTGTTTGGTTTTTTTTTTTGAGACAAGGTTTATCTGTGTAGTCCTGGCTGTCCTGGAATTCATTCTGTAAACCAGACTGGCATCAAACTCAAGAGATTCACCTGCCTCTGCCTCCTGAGTGCTGGGATTAAAGGTGTGTGCCACCACTGCCCGGCAAAAAAATAATGCTTTTTAAAAATAAAGATAAATGTCAATTGAGATAAAGAGGTAAATTTTATAATCATACCCAATGGTCATACAGAATTATTTTCCCTGAGACAATTACAATAAATAATCTTGCTTTCACAGTTTTATTCAATATGGGCATGGAGTTCCAGCCACTTGGAGAAAGAAGAACGAACCACCCAAACTGGAAGAGAAAATGGTCCCTGTATGTTGATGACATGACCTTATATGTGGAAGAATCCTAATGAATATACACCAAAAATTAAACTTAGTGAATGGAGTCAGTCAAGTTGCAGAATTTAAGATCAACACACACGATACTGGCATTTTTACACTCTAGCAATGAACAAACTCAAAAGGAAATTAAGAAAAAAATTCCATTTATAATACCATAAAAAGATTTCAATATTTAGAAATAAACTTAACCAAGGAGACAAAAGCCTATAGCCTGGAAATCACAAAACATTATTATAAAGAAGATAAAGAAGAGATATGTAAATGGAAAGATTCCATGGTCATAGATTAGAAAACTTCATAGTAAAATATCACTATTACCCAAAGTGACCTATGGTTTCATTGTAATCTCTATCAAAATCCCAATGCCTCATCTTAGTCCTCAGATTCATAGCCAATTAGAAGGGACTCCAAATAGCCAAAAAATGAAGAGAAAGAATAGCAAAGTAAAAGAACTCACTTTCTGATACCAGGATATCCTACAAAGCCTCAGGAATCAAAATGAGCCAAATGATAGATACATAGTGTAATGAAGTAAAATTGAGAGTCTATAGACAAACCTTTTTTTTTCTGGACTATGGGCCAGCAGTAAGTAGCTCACCTAGAATGCACAGGACACTGTGTTCAATCCTTAGCACCAAAGACACAGATACAAAGAAAAGAAGAATTGAAATGTACAGTTATGAATGTTGCAAAAAACTTGTGCTGGGTTGCTCTGCCTTCTCAAGATGTGAGTCCTTGCTTTGTTCAGTGTTTCCATGCTACATATACTATCCGCCCATTTAGTCACTTTTCTCATGATCAGATAGACTATTTTAGTATCACAGTGTTCTGCTTTGATTAACCCTTATTTTACTTAGTAATGGTCCACAAGTTCAAAAGTAGTGGTACTTTCATTTTGGATATGCCAAAGAGAAGTGATAAAGCACTTTAAGTAAAGAGGTGAAAGTTCTGGACTTAAGAAAAAATAAATAAATAAATACATAAATAAATAGAAAACAACAACAAGGAAGTATTTTGAAACTGCTAAGATTTGTAGTAAGAATGAGTCTCTACCCATGAAATTGCAAAGAAGGAAAAAGAAATTTGTGTTAGTTTTGCTGTCACACCTGAAACTACAAAAACTATGGGTGCAGCATGACAAGTGCTTGGCTAAAATAGAAAAAGGAATGGAATTTGTGGCTTGGTATTATCCTAGTTTTCAGGAGTTCACAACAGCCTTACAATTCATCCCTCTGGAATGCAGGAGGAACTACTCTATACCATTAAACTTTTATGCCTGAATTTATAAGGACTTAATGGGATAAGTTATAATTTCACTCTATCCTGCAAAGTTTAAGTTAACCAAAACTGATATCCCGGTGAATCTGGGTCTGTGCCACTCTATACAGGTGAGTATTGACTGAAAGGAAACCTCTTGCTAGACTCAGGCTGCTACTACTGACCCTGAGAGTCAGCAGTCAATGAATTGATGTTCCTTCCTAAGGTAAGGATATGTAGATTGTAATCAACTGTAGAGCTGAAGCTGCAGCTTGGGACTAGCAAGGCCCTGGATTCAGTCCCCACCAGTTCATTGTGATAAAGAAGATATGGCAGAATTCGTGGCTATGGGAGTATGTTGTGGAGGTCCCTCATATCACAGGAGATCAGAAAAGCAGAAAGCAGTTGCAACTAGGAACTAACCTATACATAATCTTGAAAGCCTGTCCTAATACCAATATCTAGACCCCCCCCACACACACAAAGTTTCAATGGCCACTCAAAGAAGCACCACCACCTGGGGGACAAGTTTCAAAACACAAGCATGTAAAATCATGTTTATGATAGGAAAGTAGAAATGGAAATGTCTAACAGGTGGGTGGGTGGGCAGAGAGATGAGGGACATGGGTGTGTATATATTCTCAACATATAGCACTTACTTGCATGAAAATTTTAAAATTAAATTCATTTTTAAATTGACCTAATAAAGGACATTTTAAATTCAAAGCATAACAGCTATAATGGAGCATTAGAAATAAACCAGTATTTTTATTCTTAAAATACAGGTTATAGGGATAGGATTCTAACTTGGGATATCACTCAACTACCATGCCATGAGCCCTAAGCTTTATACTAGGCACCTCCCACACTTTTTTTTCTTGATTGCATCTAGTACAAAGGATATCATTTGGGAATATGCTTCCAGGAATTATTCCCTGTCTGGTTATCAAACTATACAATATACAACAGATAGACTGAAAACTGAGCAACTGTCAACTTTGATAACCACTTAGAAAGATGGTTAGCTACTCTGAATGTAGTCACTGTCCGCGATGACAAAGTGTTCTGTGTATAAATGCAAACTGCTCTTGTTTCTGAAGGTGCAAAGTTATTAAAACAAAGTTGGGGATGAAAAAGATGGCTCCGTGAATAAGAGCATGGACTGTTCTTGAAAGAGACCCAAGTTCAGTTCCCAGCACCAACACTGGATAGCTCACATCTGCCTCTTGCCAGCTCCAGAGGATCTAAAGCCTTCTTCTGAACTCCATGGGCCTACACACTCATATGCACATACCCGCACTTAACCACACAAAAAAGCATGTGTATGCATAATAAAAATACAATAAATCCTTAAAAAGACGGAGACAATGTGTTAATGATGGGACTAAGTAAAAGGTCTTATTGCTGGGCTCAAATTCCCATGGGCAATAACTACCTTGAGACAAGAAAGATTAGGTGAGGTATTTACAGCTTATATAGAATAAATTATTTTTTTGTTTTGACTGGATGTGAGATTTACTACTGAAAAGAGAGAGTCACTGTGGATATCCTTAGGAGTACAGGTCCTCCCACCTGTCCAGGGGACCTGGAATGTGAATATATTTGACCTCACAGCCATCAGAAACGAGCCACTTCTCAGCTACTATGTCTTTAAATCCATCTGCATTAAGTTTAGTGAAGGCTTGCTTCTTTGAGATGTAGATCTTCTGGATCCAGGGAACTTGAGCTTAGCTACTACACACAGCCTCAATCACATGTTCCTTATTCTGCAGTTTGATGCAGATGGACATGATGACTTGGCCAATGTGCCCTGGAGCTTCCCTGAGGCCTAAGCATACCTATATGGAGCTTGTCAGTCCCAGTACAAGACATCTTGTTGATGCAGATGACAAGGAAAAGGTAGAGCTTCATTTGGCTATGAAAGCCACCCTTGCCACAACTTTTTACTGTGCACTTGTTGGCATAAGTACAGGTCATCTTCCAGGCCTTCAGAGAAGAGTTGCTCATATTTATCTGACACCATGTGGACACAAAGTAAGAATTCGACCACTTGTGCCTTCTTCTATCCAAAGTCAAAGATGCAGATCTTGGTATCAGGGATGGCTTGGAATAAATGAGAGTTGAAGTATTGCTTATTCTTACAATACTGGCAGGACCAGCCTGGGAAGCGGTTGCCCATGAACAAGAGGATCTTGGGTGGTATATCAAAAGGAAAAGAGAAAAAATTATTTCTAAGCATGACAAACATCCACATAATCCTAGTAGAAAGATCCAACTTCTTCTGGTACAAAATATGTTTGCTAATTGTACCAAGGCAATTAAAATGGCAGCATCATGCCTGGTGGATTAAACATTGGTCCACAGGACAAAAGACAGCTATATGAGAAATAAGTGCCAGTTTAGGCATCAAAAGTCAAACAGCTAGGTGTGATGGTTTGGTCAGACTAGGCTATATCATGAGTACAAGGACAGCTTGGGCTCTGGAGTAAGACCTTTTCTCAAAGAAAGAGAGAGGGAGAACAGGGACATAGACATAGAGACACAGACACAGAGACAGACAGAAACAGACAGAGACAGAGACAGGGAGACAGACAGGAAGGAAGGAAGAAAGGAAGGAAGGAAGGAAGGAAGGAAGGAAGGAAGATAGACAGAGAAGAAGGAATGAAGGAAGGAAGGAAGGAAGAACTTAATTCTCAAAAAAGAAAGAAATTTATTTTCAAAAAAGAAAGAAAAGGTAGAAAGAAATGAGCTTCCAGTTTCTGTCTGCGCCCCAGAGCTGACCCTGTGCCAAGCTCTTCATACCCAAATCCTGCTGGGAGAGAGTTGGTCTCCCAGGAGTGCTGACACACCTGAGAGCACAGGTAAGACCACCACTTCTGCTCAACTACCTAGCCCAAGAGGGACTCTCCCAAAGCCCTCAGGATACAGGAACTGAGGAACAGCCAGGGCCAGGATCCTTCCAGATTCCATCTGCACCCTGGAGCAGACCCTGTGCCACAGCTCTCCATACCCAAATTCCTTCCGGACACAGCTGGTCTCCCAGCACTGCTGACACACTGGCTTATAGGAAGGAAAATCCACAGTCAGTGACAGCAGGACCAGCTAAAACAAGATAACCAGATAGCCAGAGGCAAGTACAAGAACATAAGCAACAGAAACCAAGGCTATTTGGCATCATCAGAACCCAGTTCTCTCACCACAGCAAACCCTGGATACCCCAACACACTAGAAAAGCAAGACTCTGACTTAAAATCACATCTCATGTTGATGATAGAGGAGTTTAAGAAGGACATAAATAACTCCCTTAAAGAAATACAAGAGAATACAGGTAAACATATAGAAAAAGAGGAAACACAAAAATTCCTTAAAGAATTATAGGAAAATACAACCAAACAGGTGAAGGAATTGAACAAAACCATCCAGGATCTAAAAATGGAAATAGAAACAATAAAAAAAAAATCACAAAGGGAGACAACTCTGAAGATAGAAAACCTAAGAAAGAGATCAGGAGTCATAGATCATCAACAGAATACAAGAAATAGAAGAGAGAATCTCAGGTGCAGAAGATACCATAGAAAACATTGATACAACAGTCAAAGAAAAATGCAAAATGCAAAAAGCTCCTAACCCAAAACATCCAGGAAATCCAGGACACAATGAGAATACCAAACCTAATAAGAGAGTGAAGACTCCCAAAGTAATGGGCCAATAAATATCTTCAACAAAATTATAGAAGAAAATTTCCCTAACCTAAAGAAAAGATGCCCATAAACATACAAGACACCTACAGAACTCCAAATAGATTGGACCAGAAAAGAAATTCCTCCTGTCACATAATAATCAAAACACCAAATGCACAAAACAAAGACAGACTATTAAAAGCAGTAAGAGAAAAAGATCAAGTAACATATAAAGGCAGACCTATCAGAATTACACCAGACTTCTCACCAGAGACTATGAAAGCTAGAAGATCATGAGCAGATGTCATACAGCCCCTACAAGAACACAAACGCCAGCCCAGACTACTATACCCAGCAAAACTCTCAATTACCATAGATGGAGAAAACAAGATATTCCATGACAAAACAAAATTTACACAATATCTTTCCACAAATCCAGCCCTACAAAGGATAATAGATGGAAAATTCTCAACACAAGGAGGGAAACTACACCCTAGAAAAAGCAAGAAAGTAATCTTCTTTCAACAAACCCCAAAGAAGATACAAACATACATAACATAATTCTACCTCTACAACAAAAATAACAGGAAGCAACAATCACTATTCCTTAGAAGCACCTAAAGAAATGTTCAACATCCTTAGTCATCAGGGAGATGCAAATCAAAATAACCTAGAGATTCCATCTCACACCAATCAGAATGGTTAAGATCAAAAACTCAGATGACAGCAGATGCTGGTGAGGTTGTGGAGAAAGATGAACACTTCTCCATCTCTGGTGGGATTGCAAGCTGGTACAATGACTCTGGAAATCAGTCTGGCAGTTCCTCAAATAGCAGCCATATTTATAATAGCCAGAAACTGGAAAGAACCCAAATGTCCTTCAACAGAGGAATGGATACAGAAAATGTAGCACATTTATACAATGAAGTACTAGTCAGGTATTAAAAACAATGATTTCATGAAATTCGCAGGCGAATTGATGGATCCACAAAATATAATCCTGAGTGAATCAGTCACAAAAGAACTCACTTGGCATGTACTCACTGATAAGTGGATATTAGGCAAAGAGTGTGGAATACCCAAGATACAACTAATGGACCACATGAAGCTCAAGAGGAAGGAAGACTGAAGAGTGGATGCTTCAGTCCTACTTAGAAGGGGGAGCAATATAATCAAGGGAAGTAGAGGGTCAGAAGGACTTGGAAGGAAGAGAAGAGGGAGAGGGGGAAAAGAGGAGCAGAATCAGGTATGGGAGGAGATGGAGGAGATGTACAGAGGGACAGGAAATTGAACAGAGGAATGTAGTCATGGGGGACGGGGAGGTGGGGGTAGCAACCAGAAAGTTCCAAATACCAAGAAAGCAAGAGCCTCCCAGGACCCCATGGGGATGACATTAGCTGAAATAGCCCACAAAGAGGAGAGAGAACCTATAGAGACCATATCCAGAGGTTAGGCATGCTGCCATCACCTCCCCCGCCCCCAGTTGAGGGACGGGGCCACTCACCCATCTCCAAAATTTTAACCCAGAATTGCTCCTATCTAAAGGAAATATAGGGACAAAGAGTGGAGCAGAGACTGAAGGATAGGCCATCCAGAGACTGCCCCACCTGCCACATGCAGACACCAAACTCAGACACTATTGTGGATGCCAAGAAGTGCTTGATGACAGGAGCCTGATACAGCTGTCTCCTGAGAGGCCCTGCCAGAGCCTGACAAATGCAGAGGCAGATGCTCACAATCAATCATTGGACTGAGCACAGGGTCCCCAATGGGGGAGTTAGGGGAAGGACTGAAGGAGCTGAAGGGGCCTTATCTGCTATCAATGGGAGGGGAAGCCCTTGGTCCTGTAAAGGCTCTATGCCCCTGTGTAGAGGAATGCCAGGACAGTGAGGTGGGAGTTGGTAGGTGGGTAGGGGAGCACCATCATAGAAGCAGGGCAAGGGGGATGAGATAAGGGGTTTGCGGAGGGAAAACTAGTAAAGGAGGTAGCATTTGAAATGTAAGCAAATAAAATATCCAATTTTTTTAAAATGAAAGAAAGAAAAATAAACTCAGTTATTATTTTTCATTTATTTAAACTTATTTTAAGTGATCCATAAAAAGAAAATGTGTACATATTAATGAGATATCATATACTTCAGTACATGTACACACTGTATAATATTTAAATCATGTTTATCTCTTTCCTCATTATCACTTCTTAGTAAAAACTTAAAATATTTTCTTCTAATTTTCATGTATAGTATATTGATGATGATCTATAGACACACAACTATGTAACAGTACAGCAGAACTTTCTTCTAAGTAACTATAACTTAGTGACCCTTGTCCAACCTTTTCCCATTTGAGCATCTCTCCCCAGCTTTTGGTAACAACTTGTATGAGATCATTTTTCACTGGACTCTACAAGAGCAGAAATCATACGGTGTTAATCTGTGACTTGCTTGTTTCACTCACTTAACATAATCTCCAGTTCCATCTGATTGTGTCACAAAAGACAGTATTTCATTCCTTTGTATGGCAGAATAGTAACCTATCATATAAATGCACCATACTCTCTTTGTACATTTTCATGTGATGTACACTTTGGCTGTTTCTAGTTTTTAATTATTGAGAATACTGCTTCAATGAACGCGGGAGTGCAGATGTCTCTTCAGCATGGTAATTTCATTCTCTCTGCTTACATACTCAGTAGTGTGACTGCTAGAGCAAAAGGGATTTCCTTTTAATGAATGCCATTCAGAAGAAAATGGTAAATTAAGCAGATTAAATCAGTAGAAGGAGCACTCTTCCAGAACACAGGAATCAGCCTGGAAAGGCTTTAGCAACCTGGGACAGGCAGATTCCTTGAATAAAGCTGGACAGTGTTAGTACTCACAGTTGGGCAAAGGCATGAACAAATAGGGTCTTTAGACCAATTTAAAACAGTTGGAACCTGACCCAGATATAAATCAATAGCCCTTCGAGATAGACAATGGCATATCAACACTTGCAGAATTCCTATAAACCTCCAAACTTATAAATTCTCTGAAGGCAAAAACAACTTACATTAATATGCACTGCCTGCCTCATGCCAAGAACAGAGCAAAGGAAGTTGTACTTGACTTTACAGCAGAAGTAGAAAAAATTCTAAACTACACCCTTAGATTTGCCATAAGAAACCAGCCCTGCTAGGAGTGGTGGTCCATGTCTTTAATCCCAGCACCTAGGAGGTAAGGGAGGGTGGATCTCTCTGAGTTTGAGGCTAGCCTGGTCTACTAAACTAGATCCAGGACAGCCAAGACTGTTACACAGAGAAACCCTGTCATAAAAAAAAAAACCCACCCAATCTGGTATTTTTTTACAACAGCTCAAATAAACTAAAATACTGATTTAGAACCTGGACATAAACAAATCTTGTTCAACTGTGACATCATCTTTTCCTAACAATATTTAGTACTTGGTGAAGCGCCAATTATTTGGGGGAAAGTATAGTTATCTGAGTGAGCTGTAGAATAAAATAATCATGCTATCTCCGTATGATACAGTAGAAGGTGAGCAATGTTCATGAAATTCAAGTATATTAAACAGGTCATATAATGTACTGATAATTATACGTATTAAGCAACTTAATTTAAACTTCTTCAAGATGTGATATCAATGGAAAATGACTGATATGAGAAGCTAGATGAAGTTAACAAATTAATATCATAGTCAGTTTCATATGAGCTTATCATAATTTTCAAATAATGGTAGACAAAGGGAAAATAATCAGGTTAATATAAAAATATTGGTATGTATATAATGGCTTTATAAATGGATTAACTGCTTCAAGTCTATATTTTACATAGAATCCTCCAAATGTGGGATATATTCATGCTATTATTTCGATAATTTGTCTGCTGTACAACTGCTATATTAAATGTAACTGCTCAGAAAAATACAGCAGACTTCCTTTAAGGGAGACTAGGCTGGCCAAGTTGGTGGTACATGCCTTTAGTCCCGGCACTACGAGTTCAAGGACAGCCTAGTCTACATAGTAAGTTTCATGACAGCTGGAGCTACATAATAGAGACAGAGGAAGGTTTGGGCCAAGGTCCTGGAGGACTTAGTGGAAAGAGCTGACACAAACATCATGAAGACATAAAATAAAATCATAAATAATAATCAAAAAAGTAGAAATGAAGAAAAAGTAAATATAGAAGGAAATAGCCAGATGGTAGATCTAAAACTAATCATGTCAATAGTTACATGACACGAAAATTATCTAAACACTGCAACAAAAAGCAGACACTGTCAAAATGGATTTTTAAAAAGCAAGACATAGCTCTAAACCTGTCTATAAGAAATTCACATTAAAACATTAGCACGTTAAAAGTAAATCGAGCCAAAAGAAATATGGGATTTAAGCACAAAGAGTATTAACAGGTACAAAAAGGGACTTTTCAGAATGGTAAAAAGTCATATCATCAAGACACTAACATCCTAACAGTCTATACATCTAACAAAAGCGCTTCAAAAAAAAATACACAAAGCAAAACCTTCACAGAATTGAAAGAAGAAATAAGTACAACACTTTTAGTCCGAGCTTTCAACATGCTTCTCCTAATAATCAATAGAACAAGTGGAAAGAAAAATCACTTAAGTCGAATATTTGAACAGCTTTATTAGCCAACTTAACTGAAACTCATAGCAAACAATATAGGATATGCATAAATTCCAAGTAATCATGTTGGTAGGAAGCAGGCTTACCAAATAACAATAGTTTATGGACAAGGTCC
>NC_045030.1:104606835-104614426 GCF_008632895.1 Mastomys coucha | reverse complement strand
AGCACATTCAAAGCTAGCCTATGGTATGAAGACAATGATTCAAAATTTAAAAAAGAATTTGCTTAAAATATGGTTTTATCCCTACAGTAGAGTTTGAAATTATCTCATATTCAAAGAAAATACTGCAGCTAAGACAAGCATCAATTCAACTGAGTCACAACAATTCTTAGGTTAGTGGGCAAAATAATTGTTTTTGAGACAAGATCTGACTCAGTTACTTATGCTAGCCTCAAAGTTGAAATCCTCTTACCACACCCAGATTAGTGAGCAGCATCTTTTCAACTGATTCATTGCAATAACAATGTCAACAGATCTGGTCTATCTGAATTTGGACTCAAATCGTTCTTAGGATACCTAATAACAAATGTAAATACAACTTTGAGCACACATTTAATCCCAACACTCAAGAGGCAGGAGGATGTCTGTGTGTTCCAAGCCAGCCAGGTATACACGATAAGACCCTATCAAAAAAAAATTTCAGAAAGAACTTGAAGGCAACATTCTGCTATAGAAGAACTAGTCGATGAATTTTAATTTTATTACATATAATAGTCTTCAAAAGTAAAGTGGCTGGGCATGGTGGCACACACTTTTAATCCCAGCACTTGGGAAGCAGAGGCTGGTGGATCTCTGAGTTGGAGGCTAGCCTGGTCTTTAGAGCATGTTCTAGGATAGCCAGGACTACACAGAGAAGCTCTGTCTTAAACATACAACAACAACAAAAGTGAAAGTACAGTGAAGTTTAGTAGGCTAGAACCCATTCCATTTATCCCAGGTTGCTTTCTTCCCTTGAGCCTCACTGACCTTTTCAGCTTCAGTTCTAAGAAATTCCTCTATACTTTTTCTTATACTTTTGAACAGAGTCCCACAACAGCTGTCTGTGGGGCCATGAGAGTGTAATTAATCAAGTAATCACCCAGCCACCACAATATCAATAGAAAATGGGTATCTGGGTTTTATAAGCACATTTCAAAAGTGCAAAGATTGATTCTAAAATTGTTTCCTCTCCTTTCAGAAGCTTAAATATGAGCACATACAAACCGTATATATTTTAAACGAATATTTATATTCTCTACTTTAATACAGGTATAGTCATAAAACATGCAAAATAACTAAGTTCCAAACCAAAGGCAACTAGTAGAAACAACTAAATTAAAAAGGGCCGTATTGCGTATCGTGTAGTGCTCCATGCCTTTAATCCTAGCACTCAGGAGGCAGAGACAGGTAGATCTCTATGAGTTCAAGACCAGCCTAGTCTATAGAGTCCAGACCAGCCTAGTCTACAGAGTCCAGAACAGCCAGAGGAACACAGAGAAACCCTGTCTTGAAAAACAACAACGATAGAACCGTTTTGTTTACTTATTGGCCATGAAATGCAAAGCCCCCATTTTCCCCCACACCTTAGAAAAATCTCCACCAATTTCTTTTTTTTTCTTTTAGATATTTTTTTTATTTACATGTAAATTTCTCCATTCCCTGTTTCCCCTCCAAAAAACAAAGAAACAAACAAAAACAACAAAAACAAACCCCTGTTGCCTCCCACTTCCCCATGCCTGCCACCCTGCCCTCTCCCACTTTCTGGCCCTGGCATTCCCCTACACTGGGGCACAGAACCTTCACAGGGCCGAGGTCCTCTCCTCCTATTGATGACTGAATTTGCAATCCTCTACTATACACATGCTGCCTGATCAATCAGACCCCTCCATGTGCAGTCTTTCGTTGGTGGTTGAGACCCTGGGAGCTCTGAGGGTACTAGTTAGTTCATATTGTTGTTCGTCCTAAGGGGCTGCAAACCCCTCTAACCTCTCTTGGGTCAGCATCAGGCATCCAGGATTCAGTCTCTGTAGACTCATGTTACAGATTCAGTTACTGAAAAGGCCCTGCATCTTTTTCACCTTGTTGCAGCTTGGCAAGCACCTTCCCTCAATCCCCACTTGGGGAAATGAGACGTGAGGAACATGACGATTTAGCTGACGAGTTAAGCAGACATCCTGGACCTGCAAATTGAGGACTTTGGCAACATAAAATTCCAGGATATACTCTCATTCTCTCTTCTCCAAGGTACCTGAATATATATAGTATATAGAGTACAGAGGGTGAGTAGACACAGGAAAACACTCTAGCGCTAAAGCACAGGAAGGAAAATGTAAACCTGCAGTGTTCCAAAGAACTAACTCTCATTTGGGTTTTCTTTAGCTGCAAGCAACTTCCAAACCAAGAGAAGGGGTCACAAGTTCTACAGTTTCCATGTACTAACTGAGGATTCAGTGACTTCTATTAGCATACAATTAAAATTTCCATCTTTTCTAAGCACTATGGTTACGCTTCATTGTTGAATTTGGTACCTACCACATATGAAGAAATGACCAAATCAAATAAACAAACTTCCAGTATTTCTTGTTGCTATACCTGCTTCCATTGTTAAAAGGCATTCGTAACATATTTTCTCCATTATTTCTCAAACAAATTAAATTAGTAAAAACAGATATGAAATCCATTTATAACCATAATATTATGCAAGGTATTTCATTTTCCTTTAATAACTTAGTCTGTTCCAAAGTATTTCTGTCCAAAATGAGTAGGTGCAACAGGATGAACTTCAGTAGTTAAAATTGTGATCTCTGGAAATTCTTGAATGATGGATTTGGCACCTTCAAAAAAAATAAAAATAATTGTTATTACTACAAAATTTTTGGTAATGCTAGTTAGAATTAATAACTTGTATAATCACTGTCTTCAGACTTTATACCGACAGAAAACAGAAAACAATCTTCTTTGGATACTGAGTTAGGCATGCTTAATCTCTTTATATAATATCTGGCATCTGAAAAGCTTTTCTAGTAGGTCAGACCATGCTTCTGCCCACTCAGTAATATAGTCTTAAAATCAAATTATTTAGTTATACCAGCTTTGGCTAGAATCAAGTAATATGGCACTTCCTCAAAGGAAAATCACAGGAAATGAGAATTTTTCCAAGTGTAGCAATGGGAAACAAGTGTAAAGGCATCATTAGTGTATTAGAGAATGCTGGCTGTTTAGACACAAGGACTCTAGCTTTAGGTGACGGGCCAGGCAGGGACTTTAGACTGGCTGGGGCCCCCAAACCAAAAAGCTGCCTTGAAAACCACTATACAATGTGGATTTTTCAGTTTTAATCCTAAACAATGGTACACTATTCCAATTAATACAATTCCAAATAAAGAGATTATTTTTCTTTTGCCAAAGGTGGGTAATTACTGGATTACCTTAATGTTTTCCATGTCACCAGTGCTACATACAATGGACAATCAAGCAAATCACCCTTTGTCACCACTAGTATTTAAATTACAGGTACATTTAGGTTACAAAAGAACAAAGTCATGCAATAAGCCACAATTACAGCACAGCAGTCTCCTGAGAATAGCCTTTCTAATGCACATGCTGTGGCTTCTCCCAGTTTGCTTGAAAACTGGGATAAGTTGGAAATGAGGGAACAGCCTAGCTTGAGAAGCCATCTATTTCTTTTTCAATTATGAAACAAACACAAATTCATTGGAGAAAGCTTAGAAAATGTACCCCCCATAAAGCTTAAACATGAAAATCATTTAGAGTTATGCCCTAAATTAACCAATTAGTACTGCGTGTGCATTGTATATCTTCCTAGCCACGTACACTGAGGTCAAAGTCATTTGGTTTTATGAAGCCAAGGCTGCTTTGGGTCGTTAGTATTATAATTTATATTGGTCATCTCTAAATTTACTAAGAACATTTCACAATATTTCTTTATATTTGTATTAATTCCTTGAGAATTTCATACAATAGATTTTGGTCCTATTCATACCTCCTCTCCACAACCTACCCATCCAACTTCATGTGTCTGCATTCTCTCTCTTCCTCTTGTGTGTTGTCTTTTCAGGGGTCAAACCATTCAAAACCTGACTCTCAAATGCCAGTAGCTCCCCCATGTCCACCTTCTTTTCCTCCATTCTGGGACCAAGCCTGCATATGTCTTATGCATACTGTCACATCCTCTGTGAGTTTAGTATGTCATCAAGTTTAGAGATAACAAACACAAGCCATGAGCACCAAAACTAGATTTAATATGGACATACAACTCTATTTTTCCTTTGGATGATAGCCTAGAGAAATACACATTAACTCATCTCATGACTATCTGGAGCCCAAGTTATAGCTGCAGATTAAACTCACTACCGGATGCCAAGTGGGTGGTACACATCTTTAATCCCAGCACTCAAGAGGCAGAGGCAGGTGGATCTCTGTGACTTCCAGGCCAGCCTGGTCTACAGAGCAAGTTCCAGGACAGCCAGGACTGTTAACAAAGAGAAACCCTTTCTTAACAAACAAACAAACAAACAAATAAACAAAAACCCAAACTCACCATGGGGGGTGGAGAAGAGACTGAGTAGGATAATAACACTGGGTTGAACGCCATGTTCTATAAGAACCTTTACAGCTTCAATTACAGTATTTCCAGTACCTAGAACAAAAAGGTAACCAAACCTATTGGCAATGTTGACATTTATACTGAAATATACTTGAATTAAGGGCAGTACAGTAATCTTAACATAAGATATAACTAGTGAAAGCTTCATTTGAAAGTATTTGCTCTCAGCCAATATTATATTTTTTAATTTTAATTTAACTTTTTACTTTTTTACTTTACATCCCACTTACTGCCCCCCTCCTGGCCACCCCCTCCCACAATCCCTTCCTTACCTCCCCCCTCCTCTTCTCCTCTGAGCAGGTGGGGGTCCCCCAGGGTATCCCCACAACCCTGGTACTTTAAGTCTCTGTGAGGCTAGGCAGCCCAGCTATAAGAACATAACCCATGTTCAGGCAACAGCTTTTGGGATAGCCACTGCTCCAGTTGTTCCAGAACCCACATGAAGGCCAAGCTGCACACAAACATCTGCTACATATGTGCAGGGAGGCCTAGAACATACAGCCTGTGTATGTTCTTTGGTTGGTGGTTCAGACTCTGGGAGCCCCAAGAATCCAGGTTAGTTAATTCTGTTGGTCTTCCTGTGGAGTACCTATCCCCATAGGGGCCACAATCCTTCCTCCTATTATCTCACAAAGACACTTGCTCAACTATGTTCATAGCAGCTTTATTCATAATATCCAGAACCTGGAAACAACCTAGATGTCCCTCAACTGAAGAATAGATATAGAAAATGTGGCACATCTACACAATGGAATAATACTATTCAGGTTTAAAAACCAAGACATCATGAGTTTTGCAGGCAGATGGATGGAACTTGAGAATATCATCCTGAGTGAGGTAACCCAGTCCCAAAAGGATATGCACAGTATGCCCTCACTTATAAGTGGATATTAGCCATAAAATACAGGATACCCATGGTACAATCTACAGACCCAAAGAAGCTAAGCAAGAAGGAAGGCATAAGCAATGATGCTTGAATCCCACTTAGAAGGGGAAATACAATAGTCATAAGAGGCAGACGGAGGGAACTGGGTAGAAGAGGGGAAACGAAGGGGAATGGGGAGGTGGTTAGGATCAGGTGTGGGGAAAGACAGGAGAGATGGCTAGATGGTCATGAGAATGAATGGAAATCTGCAACTAATGAGGATGAGGAGGTGGAAGCATCTCTTTCTGTCTGCCTGTAATGATAGACTTTCAACCCAAAATTTATCCTGTCTACAAGAAATGCAGGGACAGGGGATAGAGCAGAGACTAAGGGAATGGCCAATCAATAACTGGCCCAACTTGAGACCCATCCTACAGGCAAACACAAGTCCCTGACAATGTTAATGTTACACTGTTATGCTTGCAGACAGGAGCCTTTAATGATGGACACAATATAAGCATGAATCAAATGTACAAGAAGCCCTAAACTCATTTATTGCTTGAGATACCAAATTCAACACCGCCATCACCCCTGCTTCCCTTCCCGAGAGATCATGGTATGAAAAAGAACAGAATACCAGAAAAATATTCGTGTGGAGATGTTAAAACCTTGAGAAAAATCATTGCCATGCTCATTAAGGTAGAAACAGGACATGATCCAATATATTTTCTGTGTTCTATATATTTTGCCTCATTAGGTCCTTTGCTTCAATGTGTTTGTTTCAAGACAGATGTTCTTTGGAGCTAACAAAGTTTGACTAATGTATATTCCCTGATTATACAATAAAAATTTCCCAGTGAGCTGCCCAGGGCAACTCCAAATCCAACAGAGAAAACACATTTAGAAGCCGTTTTTGCCTTTTATATAAGGGTGTGTAGGAGGTAGGAACTAACTTGAATTTAAACTCTAACAAAAAATTACAAATGCAACTCAAGCCACTCACTGAGAATTGGATACATCAGAAGGACTTTTCTGCGATGAATGTCTGGAGGGAACTTGGCATAATATACTTTGGCCTTTTGTGTCTCCTCATCACTCTGAATCAGGATCTTCCCAATCCGTATGGATCGACAGCAGTCTCGCAAACCTTGTTCCATTGCCTCACCTTAAAGAAGGAAATGAAAAGCACAACAGGGTTGTGGCAGGTAGAGTGCAAATGCAAGAACAGACTGAAGCAGAGTTTTTTCATTGCTACTGCTACAAAAAGAGCACCATCGAGGCAGAAGCATCCTTTTTCTTCTACCATGCTCCTATTTTATTCTCAGTAGGAACTCGGTGAAAGCAGATGAAAGGCTGCTCAATGAAACCACAATAAGCTCTGCTTATTGCTTGCTTAAAAGCTATGGAGCTCTTATGCTTCCGTGATTACAAAAATAAAGGCTTGACTGGGTGGTTTCTTGAGCTTCTTCAGCATCAGAAATACTTTCCCTCTTATTTTTAAAGATTTTTTTTAAGCCACTTAAACTTGTCACTTTCATCTGAGAAAAACATAAAAGATTCCTGAAAGAGTGGGGGCTGCAGGCCAAAGGATTTATTTCCCTTTGCACAAAGGTGGCTCCAGGACTCATCTCTCAGTTCAACAATGAGTTCACTGACAAAAGTTTCACTGCTAATAGTGAAAAGAGTAGCATGTTTTTCTCCCTTCCCAGAGAGCCAACCTGACCCCCCCATTCCATTGGTTTTTAAATACAAGCTACATTTTTGTCTGTGTCTATGTGAGTAATGTATGTAGAGATGTTTGCATATGTATGAGCACACATGTATATGAAGGTGCACATGCTGTGGGCATGCATGTGGAAGCTCAGAGTTGACTTCAAAAGTCTTTCTCAATCACTCTCCATCTCATTCTTTGAGCCACGATTTCTCAGTTGAGCACAGGGCTTCCTGATGTGACTAATCTGGCTAGCCACCTTGCTCCAGGGATCCCCTGACTGTGCCTTCTGAGTACTGGCATCACAGCAGGCTGCCACACTTACTGAACTTCAATCCTTACACTTGACTGGCAGGTGATTTAACCACTGAGACATCTCCCCAGCCCATAAATACAAGGCCATTTCTAAGTCTGAATTTCTTTGATGAAGTAGTTTCCAAAGGTCAATGGTTCTCATGTAGTCGTCAAGATTTTACATTACTTTGAAATTCTATTAGTACTGATATTTACTTAATATTTTCTTAAATTTAAGTTTAAGAGGAAATGTTAAGAGCATATAACTAGTTTCTTT
>NC_045030.1:104601835-104606825 GCF_008632895.1 Mastomys coucha | reverse complement strand
AAAAAAAAAAAAAAAAAAACAGGTGGCTTTTAAGAGTAAAAACAACTATGTCAAAGCTGTGGGTGGAGTTTGATGGTAATGGTGTGACTATATTATACACATGGTGTAGACAAGATTCTGGATTCAAACCAGAGTAGCAAAACACAAAACATCAAGAGACAAAACAAACAAAAAACATTCCCTCTCAAGTTGGCCTTTACCTCCCTGAATCATCTGGTACTCAATAGGGGTGCAAGGACCAAGCTGGTACTCTCAGAGAAGGCGCTAAGAAGAAACCATATCCAAGTGTTTATCAACCTCAGATGTTGAACAACACTATCCTGAGAATGTTGTCATTGCTTAAGAGCTTCTTGTAAAAGCAGAGCCTAAAACTCTTTTAGCAATTGAAGTGTTCAATTGTTCACAAACCCAACCAGACTAGAGAAAAATCAATGTTTATATGTTTTTAAAAATCCATCTGTTTCTAGCACAAACAAGTGGGGCTTCCAGCTCTTGTGCAAAAAAAAAAAAAAAAAAAAAAAAAAAAAAAAAAAAAAAAAAAAAAGTAGAGTTCAGTTAGCAGAAGAGAAAATATTCCTGTGTAACTGGTACACATTCTTATCGCAGGCATGCCATCTTGCTGCACAAAAGTTGTTAGTTAGGACTCAAAGCACCAATATAAAATATATAAGACCAGCTAGTGGAGACAGCTAGCACTAAAGGCAGCTTAGGTGCTTTTGCCTAGATAGTCACATAGTCATAGAATATAAAATTTCCAATATTAAATAAGTCATCCAGTCCAGCTTTTGGCAGAGTTCCCTGCAACACAGATAAAAACAGAGGAGACGTTTTCTCCTGCCAGGTATCCAAATGTTCTTCTCCAGAAAGAATGTAATTTATGTCACATTCCTTCAGTCTACAAACCGTTCTCCTCAAGACAGCAGCATCCTGTCCTCCCATCCTCCCACCCTCCTCTTTTAAAAAGCTGGCTTGCTGTGGGAGCAGGCCACTAGGGAAGATGCCTGCAATTACAATTAGCCCAACTTAGCAGTACAGAGGCCATGACTCTGAGGCACCATGAGGACAGGCAACACAGGTGGTGAGATTGAAGCAAAGGCAGGTTGCAATTATGACAAGCCAGCCTTCCTCTCTCCCAGAAAATAGCAACCGTTTCCATGCATGCAAAGAAACAAAATCATACACATGCAAACCTACCGCTTCTCATTATGCTGACCCCACAATTTCCTTTCTCAAATTTCACTCCTTCATACTTGTGCCCTGTTAAGAAATAAAATGAAAAAGTAGATGCTTTATCATTGGCGCAATGTGCATATTCTGTAAGGTGCTCATGGTTCAGAGCAGATGAGTACCGAGCTACCCTTGCCCAGACACATTTTCTAACACCTTGGGTTTCCTGTGAAAGTAATGAGTCACGATTTTTCATAGTTATTTCTTAATGCCTCAGAAGAAACCTGTGAGAATAATTGGGAGAGGAGGAGTTCATCAAGTGGGAATAGGACTTATTATAGCACAATATTCACATACACATCCTCCAAATTGAATTCAAAGGAGAATCACTGCAGTCCATGAATACTAGATACCACATCAATTCACACCAGGGTCCCACTGAGAGCCACAGCAGAAAGCCTCCTCATGCCATCCCTTCTTATGATCCTTCATTCTGTCTTAAAAGCAGAAGAGGATGAAACAGTTATCAAAACTTGGTCTCATCCTGAATTGTGTCAATTATGATGCAACAAGCTCAGCCCTCGATTGTTCATACTCAGCCCTTTGAATAGAAGAGTTTTCCATCATTTATGGAAAAAAAAAGCAAATCTGAATTTCACATCTCTGGAAGGGGGACTGTATGCTATTTTTATTAGAACAAAGCACCTTCTCCAAATCTTATCATTTTTAGCTTTCTTTTTCTTTTTCACATTTCATCTTTTACTTAACCTGGAGTTTCTATGCTGAACCAGCCTCCTGCATTTGTTAGCACCAGCAGCTTCCCCACAGAGGTGAAGATAAGCTGCCAGCAATTCTTAACTCTGGTCCCCATGGGCTGCCATCAGAAGCAACACCTGCATGCTGAAGAATATGTAATAACCTTTAACTTGAATTGACAAGCAAGCCATTAACAAAAAGTCACCTACAAAGATTTCTTAACAAAAAGCCTCTTAGTTTTTATAGATGTTAAAAAAAATAGTTATACATAAACTCCTCATTTTTCACACTGATTTTACGCACAATGCCTTCCTTCCATTTCCCTCCTCCAATCCCAGTTTAGCTCAGAATTTTTAATGAGGAAAATTTGAGAGTACAAGCCCTGGTTACCTGTCGGAGTGGTCACCATACATTCTTTATATGGAAGCTGATTCAATCCCTCTTCTACAACAAGTCTGATCTAGAAGGTCAAAGAAAGAAGAAGTTCAGAGCTTGCAGAGACTCTCCTGCTATCAGGTTAGACTCAGGATCTCAGGGCTTAGGTTAGGGAGGTAGGAAGGGGTCCCCAAACATATATTAACTGCAGGGACAGATCTAAATGCCAGGTTGCCTGTTGCTAAGTATCCAACCTCCATTTGACAAATGACTGTCACCAAAGGGCACCAGTGTGCCTTCTGATTCAGTCAAGAACATGAAAGGTACATAACTCCAACTAGAGTTGTAGTAAAAAAACAAAAACAAAACAAAACAAAAAAACACCATTGGTAGTAATAAAATGATGGCTTACTGTGGAAAGTGTCCATCCACTTGGACTTTCTCTACTTTGCTTAGTCCCTTTGAAATCTTTGAAAGTTAAAAATGAGTTTGGACTCATTTTAAACAAAGGTTAATGCAAATAAAACCTAAAAGTCCTTGTGAAAAAAGGAAGAAGTAGATGAGTTGGCTGACGAAATTTACTAGGTGTGAAGAAGAATCCAGCAGAATATCTTGGGACTTCTCAGCTAAAGAAAAATACTACGAAGACCAAGTAGATAAGCAGGTACTAGGATAAAACTGACTCCCAAAAAGCTGTACTGACTTTCACATGTATCCACCATGGTACGTGTGGGTGTGTGCACACACACATTCATGCACACACAAGTAAATAAGCAAATTTCTAAAAAATTTAAAACAACATTTTAGGAGTCTCATAGCAACTATAATGTATGGTATATAAAAAAAAAAGCAACTAAAACAGTTGTCCTAAAAACAAGTGGAGCCAGATTCTCACAGTGAGATCTGAGCAGCCAGAGCCCACTATAGCAAAGGCAGTGCTGAGCCTGTAGTGCACATTTTCTCCAATCAATATCACATTAATGATTGAGAATCAGGAACAGCAGGGAGAAGTACGATGCTTCATTCTGTGTTATCACAACACATCACCCTGCTGCCATTAGAAGGATCAATCAGGAATGGCCCACCACTTTGTCTGCCTGCAGAATCAGAGAATGGACCCAGAAACCTTTTGAATAGCATATGCGAGAATACACTCACTGTTAGCTACCACCTTCCTTGGCTATTTATGTTTCTTTCAGAGACAATTACAGGGAAGAATTTTTATTCTTTGAAAAGCCCATATCTCCTTCCTGTAGTGACATGCCTCAAACAAGCTTTGTTTCCTGCCCCACCATCTGAAACTCTGGGACAGAAATTATCATGTCTGTAAGAGCAGAGTAGGACTGCTGTGAAATATTAGTCATGAGCTCAAAGCAGCTGGGTTTACTTGGACAAGACAGTCACAGGGATCGAGCCAGTCAACACTCCCCATACAGGTGGGAGGAGCTCCTAAGGCCGTGCCCCTACTTGAGAAGTTATTGCCACTTGATGGCTTCTGAAGAAGGGTGAGTCAGTTTCCTTTAGGTGTGGCCCCTGAAAGGTTGACCATAACCCAGCGGATGGCCTCATACCTAGGTGCCTATGGGTAACATAAATTGGGTTTAGTAGGCTGTAGGAAAAAAAGAGGATATGAAGTTGGGTGGAAGAGTCTGAGAGAAGTTGTAGGGGGACTGAGGAGTGGATATAATCAAAACACATTGTGGGATTACATATATAAAATTTTCAAAGAATACATATAAAAATATATAAACCCAGGTGTGGATATTAGTGTGTCTAAGTTAGAGGAGGGCATAAAACTAGAAAAATGACTAAAATCCCTTTAAGGGGTGGGGTGTAGCTCAGTGCTACAGAATGTGCCCAGTACAATCAAGGCCCTCAGCACAATCTTGCCCACTCTCCTTCAAATTAAATAAAATATAAAGAACTGAAGGATGCAACTCCTGACAAGCTCAGGATAACATGAATTGCCCATAGTCGGGAGACCATTGGTTGAGGAGATGGTGTACTAGAGATCTTCAACAGTAAAAATATAAACAGTTCTAGTTGCTACCACAACTACAGCAGACCCCCAAACCCCACTGCAATAGTGGTCCTTCAAAGCCAACTGCAAAAAGTGGAGAAGTCCAAATTGCTGTATCCTTTCATGAAGTATGCCACATATCTCATTTGGCTAGGATATAATGCCTGTTATCTCAGAGAAGCATTTTAAAGCATCCATGAACTTGACTCCTCCTTTCTATATCAAAAAGAAGAAACACAAGCATCTACCACCAGGCTTGCCATCCCAGCTACTTGGAAAGCTGAGGTAGAAGGAATGCTTGAGAAGAATTTTTGAGGCCATTCATGAAAAAAAAAATTTTTCTCCAAGAGGAAGAGAGAGAGAGAGAGAGAGAGAGAGAGAGAGAGAGAAGAAATGGAAGAAAGGGCAAACAAAAGATGAACATTTTTACACTAAATGACAGAGACTCCTATTCTCTGCCACTAAGGTAGAAGTTCCTAACTCCTCAAAAATGTTTCTGGCTTTGTTGTTGGTGGTTGGTTGGTTTTGCTGAAAACATAAAAGAAGGCTGAACTGAATCTCTAAAACCCATATAAAAAGCCGAGTGGTAGCATATGCTTTATAGCCCTAGAGGCAGGACTCTCTGGAGGGCTTGATGGCCAGCCAGCCTATCCTCACTGATGAGCCCCAGAT
>NC_045030.1:104598020-104601641 GCF_008632895.1 Mastomys coucha | reverse complement strand
CTCCTGAGAAACAACAAAGACTGCCCTCTGGCCTCCACACTCAAGGTTGACCTCTGGTTTCTACATGCAAGCACACACATATGAACCTCCACAAACATATATATATATACATATACAGACACAGAAGAAAATATGAGAGACAATGTCTACTGCCTCAGGAATGTCAACTGTATTTCTCCTGCTATTACTAACAGTTATTACTACTATCCATGAAAGCCAAAGTAAGTTTAAATAGAATTGGGTCTCTCAACCAAGTATATTTAAAGCCAAAATCAAAAAGGAGGTGTTGTCTACAATCCTTTAGAATATATACTCCAGAGAAAAACAAAATTAAAAGTATGTTCTTTTCAATTTTCTTTTATAAGTATTTTCTATGATCTGATTATACCTACAAAGTTAATAAGCTGCATTTCTTTCTTAAACTAAGTACTGACAACAGTGTTAAGTTTGTAAATTTTACAAGATCAGAGACCATTTCTATATTCTTAGCTGTTTTATCTCCTCTCTCCCAAAATAGTCTAACACGGAGCCTAAAATGTGCCCAGTGTTTATTTTCATTAATGAAGAACTTTTGTCATAGCAATTAATTATCAATTTCATTCCAAGAATGGAGCACACTTTGGTATCAAGACAACAGAGAAATGCTATGGCAAAGCAATTCAGCCTGACAGCATGTGAGAGGACACAGACTATAGAAAGATTGGGTTTGCTCAGGATTTGCTAGGATGCCCTTGAAGACGGGGTAGACAGTTCAACTTAGAATTTAATATTGTGACTATACCACAGGGCAGAAGCAAAACAAATGCAACTCATATGGTAAAACACACACACACACACACACACACACACACACAAATTACTCTAGTTTTTGTACATTAGCTGATACTACAAGGGTGAATACGCCAGGTCTTAAGATCATATGTAGTTTTCTTCTAATGTGCTTCCATTCATTGCCCTAAGATAGAAGGACATTTTATGAGTCGCTGAGAACCAGACTGCTAAGATCCATCTAAGAACAACAAGGAATAGATTCATAGGGAACACTTTGAAGCAAGAGGGAGTAAGGCAGTGCTTTAATGCTGTAATGGAAAGAACACTTCAGAAGCCCAGCAAGACGATTGGTGACTCAGTACAATCTCCCTCCACCCTATAACGCTCTACAACAAAAAGGCCCCCTGGCCTACCAGGATTCTGTCACTGAATATAACAATGAAATGAAATGGAAAGCCTCCACCTACCAAGCGATCCGCAGAAAACATGAAGTCCCCTCTACTGGCTGTCCTATTAAAAAAAAAAAAAACAGTACAGTTTTAGTCTACATTCAAGCTTCACATCGTAACACTGATATTAAGACCTATTACATACTGCGAGCTGAAATGCTTACACGTACAGACTCTTATTGTGGCAATATGTTTTTACTAGGAGGCACACATTAAAATGAGATGACTTCATAAGTATTATTGGAAATGTTTATTTGATTACTTGGTATCAACACTCAAGATAGGAATGGAAAAGATGATGCAGTTCCCACTGAGCTGTCAGAGATCGAAGATTCCTCTGGAAGATGACAGCAAGGCTCAAACTGAGAAGAAAACGTGAGAGTAAGAAAACTAGCTTCCTCCACTCTCCCTTCAGTTTGCCTTGCTTTCTAGGCACACAATAGGGATAAATAACCCATCTACTTTGTCTCTGGTCCTTTTTGGAATTATACAAGTTAAAATAAGTCCCCCGTTTTTATCACTTCTTTCAAGAATGTGCAACTTAATTTCTAAGACCTCTTTCCCAAATCATTTATGACTTGTTCCTTTTCATTCCCTAGATTTTTTTTTCTGTCATTTTCTTATGCATTCCCTTCTGGTTAATACCACCCTATCCTGAGGTACTCAGGCAATAGTAATGCAATCTTGCACATACCCACAAGCTGTTAACCAATCCCCCCCCAGCAAAATGTTAAGAGGCTGATGGTTTCTCTACATGTGAAATTCTAATATTATTTCTCTTTTTTTCTTTCATGTAAGTTAAACATTTTGATAGAATGAATTAGTTCACAGCTTGTGTACTTAAAATTCCCTACCTGCCTATCCAAAATATACTAAAATGTCCCTCATGACAGCATCAAAAGGGCAAATGCAAGTGCCTATTAGCTCGGCAGATAATTCATCACTTTTTTTTTTCTGCATGTGCACTTGCTTTTCTAACAGAAGAAAGCAATAAAATGTACCAGACACAAATAATATTGCGTTTCTTACAGTAACCACAGCTCTATGAAATTATAGATGTTAACTCCCTAAACTATAAGCATAATTAAGCAAGAGCAAGACTATGTGTTTGTAGTCTCAATATTCTATTCCCTAGACTCAAAACTTCTATACTCGCACATACATGTGAGCACCTATATACATGAGAAGCTGTACAAAACAGGCTCTGTTATGTGTGCTGCTGTTTTCAAATGAGACCAGTGTCTTTCATTTCTATAATTCATCTTCAAAACACACTTGTCAAGGAAGTGAGAAGGAGAGAGCTATTAAAAAAAAATACTGTTCTCACTGGTGGACCTATGCAAACGTTTCAGCAGCCAAAACATACCTTTTCACAAGGGAAGAAAAGTATGACGTTTCCAGTTTATTTTAGAAGTTTAATGCATTCCTTTAAATGTTTTATATGTATTTTGTTTTATGCATATGCATGTATGTATATCCATGCACCATGTACACACTTGATGCCCATGGGGAATAGAAGGGGGCAGCTGATTCTCTGGAATTAGAATCATAGAACTGCCATGTCAATCCTGGGATCAGAACAGGGTCGTCTGCAAGCCACCGAGCCAGCCATCAAGTCTGAAGTTTTCTTAAAGAAATATCCTATGATATATTTTGATAACATCTTCTTTTTACACTTCTCAACACATCAAGTTATTACACAGAGAAGTTGTACCAGGCAAAGTGATTAGAGATATCACCATCTGTTGTTTTTACTTTCAATACCTTTCATACCCTCTCTCCCCCCAAATCAGCTTTAGCTGGTAACCTTTGCATAATAAGCACTTTAATCTACATTCTACAAAAGATATACACTGAGACTATAATAGGAAATGTCTTCTCTTGACAGTTATTTGACCTACAAATGAAATCATCCACTGTTCCAAGTTACTCCACTATAAACAATAATTACTATCTTGCCTTTTGTTATTTTAGACAAACTTCAACTCATACTATTTACTTTAAATCAACTTAGAAATTAAAGTAAAGCTAGAATACAATAAGATGATTCCATTTTTAAAAATTCCACAGTGCCTTAACCTTGCTGAGAATAGTTTCATAAAAAACAGAATTTTCTTATCAGATAGATTAAGCTGCTTGAATTTTCTGAATTCTTCCTTTAGGCCCAATACTGGTCTGAATCATTTGTTTTACAATGTGTTTTAATGGAAACTAGACTTCAGGTATTATTCATGCTTTGTTTCAAATCATAATTACTCAAGTTGTTTCAAAACCATTAAGAAAATTTTGTTCCACAGAAACAAAGCTTTGTAAAAAACCAGCTATCTTCTAATAACAGGCTAAAATAATGTGATGTAAAACAACCATAAAGGAAAATCACATATCCCTAGAGTATTCTTTT
>NC_045030.1:104583584-104598010 GCF_008632895.1 Mastomys coucha | reverse complement strand
GCTTAGATCAGGCTGGCATCAAACTCACAGAGATCACCTGTCTCTGCCTTCAAGTGCTTGTGTTAAATATGTGCATAATCATACCCAACTCCTAGATTATTCTAAAATATATTTAAGTACCCAAATGTCACATATTTAAATAAATGGCAATATCAAGGCAATCAGAATCCAAAGAATGGAACTATAATTAATATTAAACTGAGAATGCTTTAAATTATACAAACTCCAAACATGTCCAACAATGGAGACATAACTATATATAGGAATATTTACTTGTCTAAACATTGTCCCCCCAAACACACATGCCACATACTGTAGCAAGGTGATGAAACACAAAGGCAGTCATGTAAAAATGCAATTTTCACATGGAAACAATGTTCATATCAGAAAGCAAATTTTCATTTTTAACTGGGAGTATCTCAACATGAATCTTCCCTATTTGTATGTAAGACTCTCTAGACAGCGTTTTAAAATCTCGGAAGAGCCAGGAGAAATACCTGCAGTCCCAGCGCTCAGAAGGCTGAAACAGGAGGATCAAAAATTTGAGTTCATCCTGAGTGGAGTTTGAGGTAATCCTAACTTTTATATATATACATATATATATATATGTGTGTATATATATGTATATATATTATATGTAAATATATATGTAAATATATATATTTGCCAGTTGTCTTAGATACTGTTCTTTTTTTGTTTTGTTTTGTTTTTGTTTTGAGACAGGATTTCTCTGTATAGCCTTGGCTGTCCTAGAACTCACTCTGTAGACCAGGCTGGCCTGGAACTCAGAAATCCGCCTGCCTCTGCCTCCCAAGTGCTGGGATTAAAGGCGTGCGCCACCACTGCCCAGCTAGATACCATTCTATTACAATGATGAGACACCATGAACAAGGTAATTTATGAAAGAAGGTGTTTAGCTGGAAGCTTGCTTATGATTTCAGAGGGTGAGGCCATGACCATCATGTCTGAGAGCATAGAGCCAAGCAGGCAAGCATGGTGTTGGAGCAGTAGCTGAGAGCTTACTTCTGATCCATAAGGAGCAGGCACAGTGATTCTGGGCCTGACAAGGGCTTTTGCAATGTTAAAGCCCACCTCCTCCAACAAGGCCACACCTCCTCCAACAACACCTCACCTCCTAATCTAAACAGCCCACCAACTGGGAACCAAACATTCAAATCTATACACAAAGGAGGGCTATTCTCATTCAAGCTACCACATAAAGGTGACACAGTGCCTGTAAATGTAACTACCAGAATCAGGAAGGAGGATGTGTGTTGTAGCAGTTGCCTCTGAAATCAAAACCTTCCATCTTGGAAGAAACCTTGTTAAGACACAAGATGCAAAAGGGATAGTAGTGAAACAACAGTATATTATTAAGGAAAATGAAAAATCCCATCCTGCAGAGAAGGTAGTTAAGCTCAGAAATAAACAACTCAGTAGCTTCAGGAAATTCCTGAAATTACCCAGATAAACTCGCTCCTCCCTCTCCAAGCATATAGAAGCTATAAAAACAGCCAAGACTCACACTCTACTAGCTGGGCTGTCTTGAAGAGGTTTAGACAAATTTAACTACCCAGAAAGGGTGCCCCCCAACCTTTCTTGAGCTGCCTGCAGGCTGTGCACTGTGCTCCAGGTTCCCAGCTTTTGTGAGCTGTCACCCATGCTGGGGTGGGTCTTGCTGATGCAGCCGTCTTCCAGTCATCTGTGATCTTCTAAGTAAGCCCAATAAAACTTATCGGCTCACACGATGGACTTTGGTAGTTTTCTTGGGTTCCCTATCTCAGGCGAGTAGATGTTTGTTCACCCAAGAATATCATTACACCACAGAGGATCAGTTAAAACTAGGAGTTTCAGGCCAGTCCAGGCTACATAGCAAGACCCTATCTCAAAATAAAATACAAATAGTAAATCAATAAAATGTTCCTCCTGAAGACGCAGATGATTTTAAGATACAGCTTGTACAGAATAAGCCACTAAGGTTACCACATGCAACACTCCCTTTGCTGGGTGTGGTAGTGCAAACCTGTGATACTAGCACTCAGGAGGATGAAGCCAGTGGATCACAAAGTTCATAGACTAGCATCCCTAAGAAATTTAAGGCCAGCCTGAGGAGTATCACTCCATTCTGAAAAAAAAATACATCCTTTCCAAAAGCAATTGAAAATAAATGCTCCTAAGGCATAACTCAGAAAAAAGCTTAACTAAAATCACATCCTAGGAACACTGAATTGGATGTCATTTCCAAAATTTAAATACGTCACTTTTCATCCTGGAAGAATATACAGATTGTTTGTGACATTTACAGAAGGGAAATTGGGGTGAGCATTCAGCAAATAAAAATACAGGTTATACAATTCAATTTCAATTTCAGGAACTCCATGCAATATTTTAAGTTACATATATATATATATATATATATATATATATATATATATATATATATATATATATATATCATGTGTTTTACCTGGTAAGAACAGAAATAATTTAATGGACTTTCAAAGTAATAATATAAAAATAAAAAGTGCAAAGACCCAGATTTCATATTATGTTTGTTAAACCAATGGGTGGAAGGGAAGTAAAACCTAAAAGCAGTTCTGTTGGGTTCAATCCAAAGGTTTCGCTTCAAGCAACGATTTAGTGCGACTCTCAAAGTATAATTTCTACCTCTACAATTTTGTGATCACTAAAATCAAGAACAGCCCCAAGGTTTGCTGTAGCATACAGATGGTTCACCACTGATTGCACTCTTCCCATTACCTGCAAAAAACAAACCTCTAACAACATACTTAAAACTAATCTAACTTAATGGGAAATTAAAAAAAAAAAAAGCTTTTTCTACCTGCCAGATACAAGTCAGCACAGTCACAGCTTGTTAGCACCTCTTAATAAGCTCGCAGAACAGAGTTCTATGCCTTGTCTACGTGCATCTCCAAGCAGAGTTCAAAATAAATGCCAAAAAGCAGGTAGAAAAACAAGAGATATCATTTTCACCTGCTTGAGTCTAACATAACTGGTGAGACATTACTAGGATAGCCCCAACACAGAGTATATCAGAAATTTGTGCTACTTTAAAGATGAGGCTTCCTACTGCACTAAATCCAGTTAGAAAATTCATATGGGAAATGTACAAAAACAAAAAAAAACATGTTCATGCTTTAAACAATCTGCAAATTATATTTTCCCTGTAGTAAACATTCTGGTTTCATATAAATTGAAATGACCAATTTGGAGATTCCTCTCCTCTCAAAGTAATGCCAGTCCTTTAAAGCTACTTCTTTTTCCCATATAGATCCCTGAATCACTCTCAAGTCTGAAGCCAAGCCAGCCACCACACTGGGAGCCCGGACATTTTTCCAGAGGCAGTGGTCTCACCTGAGCACAGTGTGTGATCATGTGTGGTGTTTGTAATACTGCAAGTAGGTTCCACCCAACACTGCACCAGCAACATCTAAGAATAGGAGCCAGGAAGTTTTGTTTTGTGGTTTTTTTTTTTTAAAACCTTCACTATCAATTCTAAAGCACAGCTTGGACTAAGAACATTACATTACTTAGACGACTCAACATCATATTAGGCAACACTCATACTAGGGTTACACAGGACTTTCATCCATCCTGAGGTTAAATGTCTCCTCTCCAGATGACTCACAACTAGTCACAAGGCTAGTTCTTTGGTGCCATTTTATGGACTGAAAAACTCTTAAGATAATTGCTCAGCTTCTATCCAAACAGCCTACAGAATCCATGCCAAAGCTTCTCCTAGAAGAAGCATACAGACAGAATATACTCAACTGCTCATAATATAGCTTGACTCTAATATTTCAGGAGAAAATCTTCCCTCCCATACACGCATGTGTGAGCATGCACACACACAACTCTGGGACCAGGATGGTGATTTTTAAAATTCACTTCATTGCCTTACATATGAGGTCATGAACCATATTCATGGGGGAAAATACATTACACTCAGAGTCTACTGGATTTATTATTCAGGAAGAGAGGGAAGTATAGTTTAATCCATTTCAACAGCAACAAAAAAGAAGCTACAAGAAAATGAAGGAGTCATTTCTTTTTTGTCATTTGCCAGTGACCCATGTATGTGTAGCCGAGTAAATTACCCATTCCATTCAGTGTTTAGATTACTGCACTCTCAAAGAGAGAAAATCATTTCCTTGAAATTCAATAATACAACCAACATATTATGTTTCAAATATTGTACACTTCAAAAATAAAGTCATTTTAAATCAGTACAATGTTCTCAATCTTGCTTGTTTTATAGATATACAACAACATACAGTCCTGTTTGATCACCCCATTTCTCCATGCCAGAGTCAATTCATAAAGCAATCCCTTTACTAGATAGATTCTAAGAACCAGGAACAATATCAGAAACAACATGTACTCCAAACGTTTCTATTATCAGAGACCTCCATAATATATGTACATGCTGTTCTATCAAAACAGAGAAAAGCATATGCCTCTAAGAGGACAAACTATGATACCCTCCATAACTAGACCTACATGGATATAACAGACATTCTGTCAGCTCCTAAGATACCTGAAATGAGTCTTGTTTGCATAAAAGTAAGACAATTGAAGGAAGGAAGGGAGGGAGGAAGGACAGAAGCAAGGAAGGAAGGAAGGGAGGAAGGAAGGAAGGAGAGAAGAGAAAGCTTCTGTTAACAAATTATGCTGCTTAAGGAAAACAAACTAAAAACAAAAACAAGCCAAAAAAAATATTGTCTCCATCCTGAATAAGCATCACCTCATTAGGAAAAATTACAGTAGGTCTTTCTATACTGGGTCAAAGCTGGATACAAATTCTATAGGATCTCCCAGTCTTTTTATTTGTTTTGAGAGGTCTTGCTAGGTTGTTCTAGCTGGCCGTTTCTTTCCTAACCACCACAGACTAACCTCAAACTCACAGCCATTCTTCTCCCCCCACCTCCTGAATGCTGGTATTAGCAGCAGGAGCCACAAGAGCTGGATTTGGTATTGATTTTCAAATTAAGAATTTGAATTTTCTGTGCAAACAAATTCCTTAAACTGGTGTCAGTAAAAGGCATGCATAATTTCCAATGTGAAGAATTTAAACACTGTAAATATACAAAGCACTTCACCGTTTCTAACAGTGTTCACGGATATAATCTTGTTTTAGCCTCTCAGGAAAGAGTTCCACGAAGCTGTGCCAACACCTGCATTTTTATAAATTATAAAGCAAAAGACAAAGATGTTAAATATGTTGTCTAAGATCCCTTCACAGGATTCTACTGTCTCTTTTTTGAAACAGAAAAAAAATTACAAAGGATTCTACTTATTCTCATGTTGCTATATAACCCAAGCTTTTCTGAATAATAAAATATAATCAAGACATACATATACATCATATTAAATCCTAAATGTCACAGTCTCTCCAAACTCTGTATTAATGTTTGTTAACCTTTACATAACGACCCTTTATGAAATCTAATGATAACTGAAGATCTTTCCCCCTGCACAAAGGCATATAAGCAAATCTTCACACCAGCCTTTTTCATAATAACTAAAGAGCAAAAACTACCCAAATGTTCATTAGCCATTGGATGGATTAATAAACTGCAGCAAATCTATACAATAAATTACCATTCGGCCACACAAAGGAGTGCTGAAAACGTCACACTAAAAGAAACTGGCTAAAACAGCAACAATCACACAATCTCATGCATATGGGAAGTCTTGAAAAGTTGATCTCAAGGTTTGACAGCAAAATGGATTTAACCACAGGCTGGGGAGAAGAGGGGAGGAGAAGGAAGTAGAAAGGTTGATCAAGGAGTACTGACTTAGAGTTAGATAGGAGCAAGAAGCTTTATTACACTATTGCATAGTAGGTTAACTACAGATAATAATAAATGCTGCACCTTTCAGAAATCAAGAAAAAAGTATTTAGAAAGCCTTTACCATAAAGAATTGTCAAGTGCTGAAAGAAATATATTTAACCCGACTTAATATTTATGTGATTCTCCATTGACGTGTTCTTCTATTAGTAAAATAAATTTAAGGGCTAGGGATATGGCTCAGTTAGTGAAGTGTATGCATGCAGGCATAAGGCCTTCAGTTCAGGTCCCCGGCACCCACAAAAAGTCTGGGCTGATGCACACCTTTAATCCTAGCACTGAGAGACAGAAATGGAAAGATGCTTGCAGTTTATTGGCCAACTAGTCTTACTGAATTGGTGTGCTCTAGGTTCAGTAAGAGACCCTGTCTCAAAAAATAAGGTATATAGTGATGCTGGAAGATATCACATGTCTACTTTTCTCTATACTCCATATACATATGTATATGCATGAATACTTATACCCACACAAACATGAACACACACATATACCACACACACACAAAGAAAAAATGTCCAGAATAGGCAAACTAATGGAACTATAAAGTAAACTAATTTTTGCCTATGGCTTGAGAGGATGTTAGGTAAATGTGGATTGACTACCTGTGAGGTCTCTTGTTGTGGGGATGACTATGTTCTAAAAGTGACTGTAGGAGGTGAAGAATACACAGAAAAGTACTAAATTGTATACTTTAAAATGTTTCAATTGTATTGTATATGAAAATTGTGTCTCAATAAAAATATTCTTTTATTTGCAGTGCCTGGAATCAAATCCAAGGTCTTATGTCTATAATGCAAGAATTCTACCACTGAACTATATTACAGTCCTTCAATAAAGATATTTTTTTTAAATAACCATTACCATAGGCAAATAAAATTTACCAGAAATTTCCTGAGCCCCCAAAATTCATCTACAAGTGTAATAGGGTCCAAGAACCAAAGTTAGTCAATTCTAACAATTATCAAATTTTCTTTATTTCATAAATGTTTTACTTCAGTTGTCCCAACAACTACCAAAACTATGCCTCATCTTTTTAAGACCTCTATGCCATTCGATCATGTGATCATAGTTTTCAATACTGATTCTTTATAAACAAATAGTACAGTTTCATAAGTATAAGCTTAAGAGCTAGGTCCAGGAATAGCAGTGCACCCCGCCCCCATAACTCAAGCATTCAGGAAGCTAAGGCAGGAAGATCAAACAGCTCAGGTCAGACCGGGCTATACAGTAAAACTCTATCTCCACAAAAGGTAGAAATAATCTTTAATGATTGAGCATCTATTACTTGCAAGGAATAGTTGTAATTAAAAAAAAATGTAAAAATTTGTCATAAAACCTAATAAGCAAAAGGACCATACACACATAGTAATATTTAAAATAGAAAGGAAAACTTCCATTTAAAAAGGTCAGAGAAAATCAGCCAGGAAGAATGAGTTTAGCCTTGAAAAAATAGGAGTTGACCATTAATAAAAAGGGATATGGGGAATTCTAAATGAAAGCAGAAACAGAGAACCAAAAGAGGGCTAAGCATGCCCAAGTTAGTTCTACTAAGCCAATGAAGGCTGCTGAGGTGGCAGTTATGAAATCAAGTCTGCTATGTTCAAAAGGCAACTGTATATGCATGCAAGTGAGAGTCGGGAAAACTGTGGTAAGGAAGCACAGGAGCCCACTGCGAGAATATGAAGAAAAGGTTGCCAAATCTGATTTACTTTAGGACATTTTTTAAATGTCGAGGCATGCTGCAAAGATAGTGGTCTTAAATGAGCCGTAGCTGCTCATTTAAAGCTGCAGATAGAAGCCAGGTATGGTCTAGGGACCAGTAGTTCCATCTACTTGGGAGGTTGATTTGTGCCTTGGAGTTTGAGGCCAGAGTTTGAGCAGCCATTTAGGAAAACCCTGTCTGATAAAAAGAAGAAAAGAAGAAACAAGAGAAAGGAAGGGAAAGGAAAGGAAAGGGAAAAGAAAGAAAAAAAGGAAAGATGGCTGCTGTGTTTCACTGTGGTACATATTTATCCAAGAAAACTCATATTCCAAAATATTTGAACTTCAAGTTCTTGCTATACTGAGTTTGTGGGATTAGGAGGATCCAACTTGTTCTTAGGTTGCCTTTGCGGTTAGCTACATTCTGTAAGTTTTCAGTAAAACGGTCTTGATCAGAGTGGGAATCAAACTTTCTGGCAACCAGGTAAAGCTGAACTCCCAAACAGTAAGCAAAATGGCACACTGCAGGAGCAAATGCTGTCTGTGTGAGTCAGAGAGGCTGGTGGAGCACGGCATCATTTCCCTTGAAATTGCTTTAGTTCTCTGAGCCTAGGCTGTCCGTGTGTAATAACCACAGGCAGTAACCATTTCTGGGTTATATATTTACCACGTGGTCGGGAACTGAGCAGATGGCATTAGGGGTGTGTACCTGCCTGGCACAGTTGAGGATTGGTCATGCTTAAGAGAGACAAAGAGGCCGGAAGAGGCTGAAGGCTATCTAAAATGTTTCATTCCTACACAAAGCGATGTTAACCTCAGTGACTAAGAAAGGGCTACAGAAGTGTCTCACTGACTCCCTCCCTACTCACTCGCCAAAGAAAGAGGCCTGGCTCTAATCCCCAAAGACCAGGGTGCCAAATCCAAACAGGCTTTTTACTTTCACCCTGCAGCCCTCCACTCCCTTTTCCCCTTCCGCTCTAGGCTTACTTGTCCCGGATGATAGTCTGCAGCTCCCGGATCTGATCATTCATAGGCAGCAACTTAAGCTGAGCCCCAATCTGTCGGGGGAGTTCACAGTCACCTAGCAGGGAGTCGCCGACAGGTGCATCGTAGTTGCCACTGTCACTACTGTCTCTGTGGTTCTCAGGGTGAAGATTAGTGCTGCAGCAGGCCAGAGAGTCCCGCTCCGAAAGCACGCTAGAATGGGCGTGCCCAGGGAGGAGAGTCAGCTTAGCCATAGCAGCTTTATTTTCCTCTGCATGATCCAGGACCCGGTCCTCAGCTAGCAGACGCTCGGGACTTGGGCTCGAAGTAGAGTTTACTTGCCGGTTGTGACAGGGCATGGAGTCCGGACGCTGTAACTCCGTGGCCATAGGCGGGGCCCCGAGCTATCCCCGATGCTTTCAAACCCTAGGGATAAAGGGATAAAGGGCAGGAAGTAAGGGATGCGGACTCGTGCTTTCTCGTGGCCCCCGCCTCCTTCAAATCTCTAACCCCGGCTGCCCTCTCACCCCTAGGCCTCCGAGGTCCTTTCGCACGCTTTGCCTATACCCGCCCACACCAGACGCACTGCCGGCTTAGACACCTTATTGGCCTATCTCTGTGCCAGTCTACAGCATGCAAGTTTGTTAACTCTTTTAAGTCTTCCCTGCTTGTGAGATTATCACACATAGTTTGGTAGACGTGGCTAAGCCAGAGATTCCTGGTTGCTGAGTCCTCAGAAAACCTCTAGGACTTCTTGCAATCAGAACTTTGGTACAGCCAAGAAAAGATACGGGTGGATTATACACGCAAGGCACATGTTTTCTAACTTTCTGACTTGGCAAAGAAAACATACTTGGGTAGTCAGTTGCATCTTCAAGCTAAAGGCTTATCTGTGTAACAGAAGAAGCAAAGTAAGAACAGCTAGCAGGCTGGCCTTTCTAGATGTTCTATAAGATGCCATTTCTTAAGTATGCTTGACCACTAAAATTTTTCTTACTGATATGGGTTGGGCACTGTATTGCACAGGTTACTGTGGCATAATTTTTTTCATTACGCTGTTCTTTGTTCTTCCAAACAATATTTGGAAGGATGGTTTTTAAAAATGTATAGACACCTACCAAGAAAGTCTAGGATAATAACTTGCAAACGTCCATGTGTATCAGAACAACTGTCGAGCTTGTTAAAATGCAGAGTTTTAACTTGACATGAAGGCACACATCTGTAATCCCCACACTTCGAAGGCTGACGTGGAAGGATCAAGGGTTCAAAGCCAACCTGAGTTATAAAGCAAGTTCTAGTCTCAAAAATAATTAAAATAAGCAATATTTGTTTGTGTTCTACTTCCAAGTCTGCACATCACTATCTATCATTATAGTGTAGACAGTTTAAATGTCACTGCATGATAAAATTACAATCCTCACACTTTTGAAGGGTTGTACAGTCTTTTCACCTAGCACATAATGTAAATGAAAAGGTCTCTGGGTTTAAAACTTGTATCTGCTAACTTGAAGTAGGCCAGAACAAATATCTGTTTTGTCAATGAATACTCTTGAGAAATTAACAGAAGCCCAGTATTGTATCATGATCAAAGATAACCCAACTCCAAAACTGTCCATCATTCCATCATCCTGTGACCTTGTTTTCAGTGCCATAGAATAATGAATTGAAACAGTGCAAATGTCAGTCTGTCTTCTGTTTTCACTTTCATATTAAATATATTCATATACTTTCTTATATTAACCAATAAGCATTAGCAGGTTTGTATTTTAGGTTCTGGAAAGATAAAAATTTACTAATGACTAATCATAATAGCACATTAAGTGTTATGTTCTATAATTTATAAAGAAGTTACAAAGCATTCATATGCATTCTCTTAATTGAAAACTCAAGGGGGAAAAAAGCCAGGCACATTGGCATATGCCTATAATCCCAGCACTTGGGGTATTGTGGAAGAAGATCACCAATTCAAAGTCAACCTGTGATACACACACACACACACACACACACACACACACACACACTAAGGAAAGGGCAGAGAGAGAGTGCATAAACCCTGTCCTACAAAATCAAAATCAAATAATTGTCTAAGATCGATTGTACATCCCAAAAGGAATAAAGCTAACACAGAAACCCATCTTTCAACTCTAAATTCCACCTTTACCCACACCTAAAGATACATGAAATCATTCAGCTAATAAAATATGGATTTCATCTTTACTATTTGCCAGGGTGTCAAAACAGATACAAAGTAAAAAAAAAAAAAAAATAAGTGAATGTCTTGAAATTTTGAAATGGTGGTAGACAGCCCGGATCTTTGGAAAGCAGGGATATTGTTACTCAGCACCTCAAAACCTTTGTCACAGATGAAAACAGGAGCATTATCTCATTTCGGCCTGACTTTCTTGTTTATCAATTTCTGATGTAGGTAGAAAGCCATATAAAATAAAAGCTGGAAGATTTCCCTGGTTTGATTGTGGGTAGTTTGTTGTTTGTTTTTAAATCGGTATATTTTCTCTTCGTTGCAAAGATGTATTTAAGAGCTAACACATTTTCTAAAGCCAATAATATGAGAGTAAATTCTTAACTGTGATGGATTGAAGTTCAGGCACTAACTTAGACTGTCAAATGTAGAGGGCCAACCAAAGTCCTTCACATGCAGCAGTATAGTGACTCTTGAGAACACTTTCATATCTCATTTGATATGATAAAACAGTTAGGCCCAGTATAATTCTTGTTTTAGAGTTAAGAAAATTCAGACTTAGGAGTTTAATTTAAAGTGACAACTGAGTATTAAAGCTGGGAGAAATCAAAACTCTATTTTCTATTCTTTAAGTATCTCACTTAAACTTTCTAATGCTTTAGGCTATAGTTCAACTTCTTATATTCATTTTAAAAGAAAATGAAGATAGAGATTAATTCATTTGACAATGTCATGTAAACTATACATGCAGAAATAAGCATTGAAAAGTAAATTTGAGAAACTCAATGTTTTATATATAAACTTGTATTATGTAACTAACTGAGTTAAGTAATCTGGACATAATCTTGTATTGTTACTTATGCCTAGCTGACCAAAGTGGTCCACATCTGTAATCCTAGTACTCAGTAGATAGAGATGAGAGGATCTAGAGTTCAAGGCCAGCCTGAGTTACATGACAGCCTGTCTCTAAATAAATAAATAAATAAATAAATAAATAAATAAATAAATACTTAATCCTCTCCTGAACTCTTTGGTTATTTCTTTGCATTGGATTCAGTGGTATTTAAGCACTTCACTATAATTTTAATTTGTTATAAACAAAAACATTATTTAAGAGGATAGCCAATGAATAGGCACTGTGAGATACTTTTTTCACAAATGAATATCCGTGCCATCATTTAGCTATCATATTCCTTACCTTGGTTTTGTTTTGCTTCATTTTGTTTTATTTTATTGTGACAAAGTCTTGCCATGTAGCTCAGGTGTAATTCCAGCCCTCAGGAGGCTGGAGCAAGATGATAGAGTCTTTGAGAGCTTCCTGAGCACTGAGTTCTGGCCTAGCCTGGGATATGTAACAAGACCCTGCCTTAACTCTTCTATACCCTAAAAGGATGTAGTCTGTAGCAAAGCTATATCAAGGATACAGTATAATATGAGCCGTAGTCACCATGCTGCAATTAGATCCCAGTATTCATTCATTTTCTACCTACAAGTTTATACCCTTTGTCCTAATTTGTGTTCTATTGCTGTAATTAAACACTGTGACTGAAAGCAACTTGGGAAGGAAAAGGTTTATTTGGCTTACTCATCCTAATCATAATCCATCACAAAGGGAAGTGAGAGCAGAAACTCCAATAGGAACTGAAGTCAGGAACTGAAGCACAGACCATGGAGAAACACTGCTTCCTAGCTTGCTATTTCTGGCTTTAAAAACAAGACACTTTTTTTTTAAGATTTATTTATTTCATGTATATGAGTACATGTAGATGAGCAGATAGTTGGGAGCCTTCATCTGGTTGTTGGGAATTGGCCCAATGTACTTATAAATAAGTATACTGTAGCTGTCAGAAGAGGGCGTCAGATCTCATTACAGGTGGTTGTGAGCCACCATGTGGTTGCTGGGATTTGATCTCAGGACCTTTGGAAGAACAGTCAGTGCTTTTACCTGCTCAGCCATCTCTCCAGCCCAAGATACTTTTTTTTTGTTTTGTTTTGTTTTTTTTTCAAGACAGGGTTTCTCTGTGTACTCTTGGCTGTCCTGGAACTCACTCTGTAGACCAGGCTGGCCTCAAACTCAGAAATCCGCCTGCTTCTGCCTCCCAAATGCTGGGATTAAAGGCGTGCGCCACCACCGCCCGGCTCAAGACACTTTTTTTAAAAAACAATTTTTTTTAAATCTTATTTTATGTGTGAGTGTTTTGCCTACATATTTGTAGATGAACCATGTACATGCTTGGTGCCCATGGAGGTCAGAAGAAGCCACTGGATCCCCTGGAACTAGAGTTACAGATGGTTGGGAATCACTTTGTGGTTGCTGGTAATGGAACCAAGGTCTCCTGCAAAAGAGAGGTCTCCTAACAAACACTTCATTTCTGAGCCATCTCCCTAGCTGCCACCCCCACCTCTTGCTTTTTAATGCAACCCAACTTTAACTGCTCATGGGTGGCACTGCCCAGAGTGGGTTGGGCCATCCCACATGAATCATCCCACAAGAAAATGCCTCATGACATTTTAAAAACACTAAACATTAATCTTTCCTATCAAACACTGTAAAACTTGTATTTATGAGAAAGGATTCAAATCTTTCAATCTCCCACCTTGTAAGACTTTCTTGCAAATGTTTTAACCCAACCGCACTTGGTAAACCGTTTGTTTGCACAAAGGCACTACTGCATTCCAGGAAAGTGGTGACTCTGAGCAGGAATTCCTTTCCCTTTTCCTTCATTTCCTTTGTGGACTCTTTAAAACTAGCTAATCTTGAAAGGTTAGGAGGTCAGATCCCAGCAAATCCAGGAAAGACACAGTTGTGATCACCTAAGTCAGAAAAAAAGCCAAGTGCACTTCCTGTCTTTGTGTTCACTCTGCCATGCACCAAAACTTTTTGGTTAAGAGTAAAGTTGACCTTATTCAGAAACTTCAGTTGGATGGTGGTCTGCTTTTGTGCAGCATCAATAACTGATGTTTTCTCTTTCTGTATGATTCTAGCTTATGTCAAGTTGAAAAATAAAAATTAAAAAAAAAAAAACTAACCAGCGCACCCTTTGACCAATAGTTCCTCATTCCCATATCCCAACAGCCCCAGCAATTACCATTTCTACTCTATAATTCATTATTTTTTTCTTTTCAGCATGGATGTCCAGTGTGTGTCTTTCTGTGTCTGCACCATTTCATTTAAAATAATATCCTTTGTGCTAACTTATTTTTATAGGATTTCAAAAACTGCAATGTCTTTTAAAATATATATTGCTTAATCCTTGGAAGTTAGCTTACTTGCTGAGTACAAAGCCATCCCTAGAGATAGATCCTTAACAGTCCCCAGGAATTGTGTGGGGCAGTATATGAAGATCTCATATAAAAGAGCACACATTATATGTATAAAAGAAAGTATGTGAAATTGACATGCTAAGAACTGAGATCTTAGCATTCCAAGTTCATGGCTTCCAGTTAGTTCCCTCACTTCTTGACACCTTAATCATTAATAAAGTGTTTATTTAAAAATCAAAGAGAAAGAGAGCATAATTCTTTTGAACTCTGTGAGAGGCTTTATAGTGACGAATGAAATATATGAAATATGAAAACTATGAAGTCAGGTAGTGGTGATGCATGCCTTTAATCCCAACACTTTGGAGGCAGAGGCGGGTGGATTTCTGAGTTCAAGGCCAGCCTGG
>NC_045030.1:104581768-104583574 GCF_008632895.1 Mastomys coucha | reverse complement strand
AAACAAACAAAAAAAACTATGATGATATTGGTATAAGTAAATGGAGGGAAGGAAAGTAGGATGTAAAGAAAGAGAAGTGGGATGAATATTGACATCCACATCTTCCATGAAGAACTTTAATACTAATCCCTTTGCTGCCTGGAATGCTACCTTTCAAGATATGCAACTAATTCCCTCCCGAAGAATTATCCCAGGCTGAGTCTGAGAGATCTGCTCTATTCAATGTACTACACACTGTTTTCTTCCACAGGGCAGACTGCATCCTGTGTGAATTCAGAGTCATGTCCTTCTGTGATGGTTAATTTCAGTTGTCAATCTGGTTGGATTAATGAGCATGGCATTAATGAGACATGCATGTCTTTAAGAGCTTTTCCAGAAAGGATTACCTGAGGAGGTAAAACCGGACCCTGAATGTGTAAAGGTACTCTTCCCAGGGGTGTGGTTCAGATTGAATACATAAAGAAACGAGGGAAGTCAACCTTCTGACATTGCTCCTTTCCCTGTTTCTAGAGCTGCTGAAATGTGAGCAAGCAGTGCACACATATTAGCTGCTCAGTTGCCATGTCTTCTCCACCATGATGTGCTCTAGTAACCAAACAAGGAAACCAAAATAAGTCTTTGTTCTCAGAAACTGCTTAAGAGCATTTGCTGTTCCTATAAAGGACCTGGGTTCCATTCTCCACCAGCTGCATTGCAGCTAACAACTGTCTGTGGAGCCATTTCTAGAGGGATTCTAGGCCCACTTCTGGCTTCCACAGGGACTGCATTCACATGGTACACAGACATACATGTAGGCAAAACACCCATTCACATAAAATAAAAATAAATAAATCTCTAAAAAAAGAAATTGCTTCTATGAAGATATTTAGTTGCAGCAACAAAAAAGGGAACTAATTTACCCTGACTTAATTTAAAGTGGCCAATCCAAACCCAGAACTTTTCATTTGTCGCAGCTTTGACTCTCTGTCTCTCTTTCTCTCTCTGTCTCTCTGTCTCTCTCTCTGACTCTCTCTTCCTCCCTCTCTCTCTGACTCTCTCTTCCTCTCTCTCTGACACACTCTGTCTCTCATTTTTATTTTGTTTTTGCTTTTATCTGGCCGTTCTGGAACTCATTATATGGACCAAGCTGGCCTCAAACTCAGAGAGCCCCCAGCCTCTGCCTAGCAGGCAGTCTAGAGGATTAAAGAACTGCACCACCAAACAGGGCTCAATAATACTTTTTTACTCTGTGGTAGATATTCTTGACAACAGTCCCCAATAAATTTCCTTCATTCAAACCTCTACTTTTGAGCCTGCTTCTGAAGTATCCAATCAGTGGCAGAAGAAAACACCATTTCAGGTAACCTCATATCAAAGTACCTACATGAACTTGATTCAAGCTGTTAAAAGAAAATCAGAAGAGATCATGCTGCAGTTGATTGAACTTCTACTTTGGAAATTGCAGTACCAGAGCTCCTGATCAGTGACCTGGATTGACAAGATCAATTAAGTGTTCCAGCTTTGATCGTTAAGCTGGAATTACAAGAGCATGAACTAATATGTACCTGATTGCACCTCTATCTTAATTATTCTGAGATGAAATCCCCTTGGTAAGTGTGGCATCATGTATTATATAGTAGTTCTGCTTAGTCACAATTTTAGTCTTTTCAATTTCACTTCCTCCCAATAAACCACAAGATCTTTGGAAAGAGAATCACTGATCTCTTACTATGTTTACTTAAAAATCAAGCTGCTCGTGTCTATGAAAAACAGCCTCTCTCTCTCTCTCTCTCTCTCTCTCTCTCTCTCTCTCTCTCTCTCTCTCTC
>NC_045030.1:104577975-104581441 GCF_008632895.1 Mastomys coucha | reverse complement strand
TCTCGAAAAACAAAACAAACAAACAAAAAAAAAAAGAACACAGATGTCACTTTCTCCTTCTGTAGCAATTTAATCAAGTTTCTTCTGCTCTGTGGGCCTTGTGTTCTTCAGCCATGAATTGTAGAAATGGTGGGTCAGAGTCCCTTTCAGATATAAAACTACTCTATTTTTAAGGTATCTATACAATCTATGGAATGTCTGTAAGAAGACTCTCTAAATGAGAGACTGAGTTCTGAATAAAAGAATGAACGAAACTGATCTAGACTCTGCATACTGGCCCACAACACTTATATTACAAACAACACTAGTCTTGCTGCTTTTACTCTCTCTTTCTAAAGGCCATGCATATACATGCATCCAAAGTCCTGACTATACTAGTTGGCATAATATAAAGGGAATTTTAATCTGGCCAGTTTATCTCAACTTAATTGGGGAGCCTCTATACTCGGATATTGGGAAAGTTTGTCATGACCCAAATGACTTCTAGATCAAGTACATAGTGAGATGAGGATGATCTGTATTAGACACTCAAAAGCTCATTTCCCTATGTGCCCAATTTTTAATGAGGAAAAAGCTCAAGTCTCTTACATTTATACTCTATTCCCCCATCCTAGGAAGTGTCTAAATGCTCCCCCACTTCACTTAAAAGTTTAACAAATATTGGTAATCAACTTCGTGCATGAGTCTTCTTACATGTTGGATGGTAATAAATCAAAAAGTCTTTATCGTTGGCAGGAACACACAAAAGAATTAAGTAAACTGTCCATTCTTTTAAAGAGTGGCAAGCAAGGAAGGGAAATGGGAAGCGTATTAGTTGCTTTCATGTCACTATGACCCAAATACTTAACAACTTAAGGGAAGTAAGATTTTTTTTAGACTTCAGTTTCAAGAATTTTGGTCCATCATTACAAGAAGGAAGGAGTAAGTCCATCATCTGTCTCTGTGGGAGCATGAGGGAGAGCAGCTCACAGGGTCACAAACCAAGAATCTGTGAGTGCAGGTCAGAGCCAGTGGCATATTCTTAGTGACCCACTTTCTCTACCTAGGCACACCGCCTTCAAATTCGTGCTACAGCCAGAAAGAAAAACACTCAAACTACAAACTTGCAGGGAGATTTCTGGCCCAAACTAAAACAGACTTATGGCAGAGAGGACATCAGGTTTAAATGGGAACAATTACAAAAGCCTCCTTGAAAAGGTGGTGTAAGAAGAAAGAGCTTGGGACAGCAGGAGGGGGGTTGGTTCTCACTAAGTATTTTTCTAGCATGCATAAAGCACTGCATTCCATCCCTGCATTGCTAAAAACAGGAACAAAGACATGGAGGAAGTAAGAATACAATTTGTGGAAACAGGTGAAGGAAGAGTGCCCCTGACATATTGAAGAAGAAATGCAGAGGTGCTGAGAGAAAGCACTGTGTAAAGGGATGGAGTAAATAGGGTGGTGCACAGTGAGGGTGACAGACAATGGTAATGGCAAGGGGTCAGAGGCTGAACTGAACAGGGAGAAGAAAGCTATTGTGGACTCAGAGAGGCCATTTGTAAGAACATGGCCTTCTTCTCTGACATCAGATGGGTGTAAGAAGAGGAGTATTATGATACAATTGAACTTTTAACTGGATGATACTGGCCTGTCAGGCAATACAGGGAAGAAGTCTGCTGAGCTGAACGTAGGCAAAAGATCAATTAGAAAGCTATTGCAGTATTCCAGAGAAAGAGATAATAGTGCCTTAGACACAGTCAAATATTTGTGTGTTATATAAATAAAGCCATGCGATGTAAGATAAGATTAAGGAAAGGGATATAAACAATTCAACAAGAAGAGATTTAAACACAGACCTTTATTTAAGAAAGTGACTTCTGGCAGCAGAAGGTGGGTAACTCTGCTAACCTACTCCTCAATACAATTAGGGAAATAAGTTAGCTAGTATTTCAAAAACAGCCTTGAAGACCTCTGGGAATGGCCACCATAAAAACAAATAGAAAATGAAAAAATCTACTAGAATTTATAGTTTATGAACCAATATCATTCTTTCTTCCCCCAGCTCCCAGCTCAATGATGAGTAAACTTCATTCTGGACTGATGCAGGCACACTCTTGGCTACACCTAACAAGCTGGAGGGCATTCTTCATAGGAAGATGAGAACCCTAGTGTTAGGTTAAAGCCAGGGCACTATGGTCAGCAAGTGGAACTTCACTCCTGCCCACCGTAAAGTAGAACTTCTACCTAGAGCACCTTATGAGATCCTGGTTCCATAGCAGGATAGGTAAATGGGAAAGAGCTTTGACCACTGCAGTCCCTCCACAATGAATGCTCAGTTCCCACAGTGTTTGCTTTACACATGAGGATGGGATGCTTGCCATTGTCCCCACCTCCAGCTCAAAGCCTTGCCTAACAGATTCTTCCTCAGTATCAGGGGTGATGATGGGGGTGGGGGAATAACCAGGTTATAAAATGGATTGTTCCTCACCTCTTCTTAAAGGAACTGAATTCATTTGCAACTATGTTAGAGCTGTTTAGCCTTAAGAGCCCTCACAACAGAATGAGGTTATAATGAAGGGATTTTGGAGGAGATTACTAGATCTAATGATAACAGCCTAGAATATTGGCAGCAAACATGCAGGAGAAAATGAATGAGTAAAATAGATTGAAAGAGCCTGCCAGGGTTCAAAACAAATATCAAACACTGACTAAAATATTCCTTTGGATCAGGTATTGGATGAGGGAAAAGGACTGAAGACCTGAGGGCTAGCAGAAAGAATAAAAACAGGCAACCTCAGGAGGTAGAAGGTTGGGGGGACCCTCCAGAATGCACCAGAGACCTGGGAGGTAAGAGATTCTCAAGAATCAAAGGGAGGGACCTTAAATGAAATAAATGCCCGACAGTAGGGAGAGGGAACTTACAGAGCCCACCTCCAGCAGGAAGACAGGACATCAAATTAGGGAGGGGGTTGCCATCCCACAGTCACGACTCTCACCCATAATTATTCCTGTCTGAAAGAATTACAGGGATGGAAATGGAGAGGAGCCTGAGGAAAAGAAGGTCCAGCAATAGGCCCAAAATGGGATCCAGCTCAAGGGGAGGTCCCAAGGCCTGACACTATTACTGAGGCTATGGAGTACTCATAAAAAGGGACCTAGCATGACCATAATCCAGAAGACCCAAGAAGCAGCTGACTGAGACGGATGCAGATACTTACGCCCAACCAATAGACAGAAGCTAAGGACCCCTGTGCTTGAATTAGGGAAAAACTGAAATACAGTGCAATAATGGCACTCATAAATTTGTGAGAACCAACAAGTCTCTATCTCATTGAAGGTAAGGCCTACCAATACAAAAGAAAATCACATTGAATACTGGAAATGGAGCTAACTACCTGGGGTGACTGAGGTCATGGATCTTTTTTATTTTTATTTTATTTTATTTTATTTTATTTTTGGTTTTCTTTTTTTTTTTTTTTTTTTTTTT
>NC_045030.1:104570254-104577419 GCF_008632895.1 Mastomys coucha | reverse complement strand
CTCTGAAGCAGACGGTTTGTCATGAACTTCCTGGTCCGGATGGTTACTGTGTCATTCATGATGGCTACGGAGCGGGAGCTGTAGAGGAGGAACTATTTTTGGTTTTCTTCAAGACAGGGTTTCTCTGTATAGCCCTGGCTATCCTGAAACTCACTCTGTAGAACAGGCTGGCCTCGGACTCAGAAATCCACCTGCCTCTGCCTCCCAAGTGCTGGGATTAAAGGCATGTGCCACCACTGCCCAGCTAAGGTCATGGATCTTGAGGAGAACCTATTGCTGCCACTTTCCAAAGTCAGTATACTTCACAACTGCATTCTATCCTACTGTACCAAGCACTGCATAACCTAACACAACTGAAGCACAAGAGATGGCCTTAAATCCAATCTTATAAAGTTGATACAGACTGAATGGAAGCCGCGGACCCCTGTGGTTGAATTTGGGAAAAGTTGGAAGAGGCTGAGGAAGAGTGCAACCCCATGGAAAGACCAGCAGTTTCAACTGACCTAGACCCCTGAACCACCAACCAGGCAGCATACACCAGCCAGTATGAGGCCCCCAACACATATACAGCCGAGGACTGCCTGGTCTGGCTTCAGTGAGTGAGGAGGTCTGGTGGGGTGAGAGTGGAGGGGTGAGGACATCCTCTTGGAGATGGGGTGGGGGAGGAGGAACGGGATAAGGAACTGTTGGAGGGTGAACCAGGAGGGAGATCAAGACTGGACTGTAAAAAAAGATTAATAATAATAAAAATAAAATACGAGCTCTCAGTTTCCTGTCCCTCCCACCATGCTTGTAACTTGCTTTACCATAACGGACTCTTATTTCTCTGGAACTGTCAGATAAAATAAACTCTGTTTTCTCAAGTTACTTTTGTTGTTTTATCGTAGTAACAGAAAAGTAACTAATACAATTAGATTATAGTGAAGAGGTCAGTCAACAATTAGAAGAGACAGGTCAAAGAGCATGTAGACCAGAAGGGAGTAAACCAGAGACTGAGTAAGCCTCTACTACCTCATTCCCTAAAGACCAATCAGTTTAAAGGGCACACTGTTCCACCAATCACATTGTGCCTAGTTGCTGATGCTCTATTCTGCCCCTAGAAACTGTATAAAAAAATTACAGAATGGGCCACTGGTGGGTTGCTGCCTCCACTTCGGGTCTGAGATGACCCCAGGGCACTGGAACAATAAATTCCTCTTGCTTTGTTGCATTGATTCCTGCTCCACGTGGTTCACTCAGGGCTTCCCCCAGTAAACCAAGGCTTGCCAGAGTCTTACATTTGGTGCATGGGCCAGGAATCCGACTCCTTGCGGGAACACACTAGAGCAGTCTTGAGCCTTTACTACCGAGATTCCTGTTTGTCTTGCTGTTCGTCCAAGTCTGAGTCTGTAAGTCTGTTTGAAGTTTTGCTTGCAAGCGTCAGCATCAGCAGGCTCAGAGAGGCTACGGTGTCTGCTGTAGTTCGGTCAAGTGCAGCAGGCAGTTGTGCCTCAACATAGCTACCACTGGGGGCACTGAAGGATGCTTCAAGTCCCCCTGGATGGGGTTGAGAAGGCTCTGCTCCTTCTGGAAGCAAGACAATATCAGCAGGAGCCAAGTCTTGCTATAGCTTGGTTTATCTGGCTCCTGCCATATGGGCAGGAGCACCTAGTTTGTTTCTGCGTGGCTGGCGAGGCCAAGCAACTCTGTTATTTGGCTCCTGCTGTATGTGCAGTAGCACCTGGTATCTGTAACTGGGCCCATGGAAGGGGCAAACTGTGTGTTGATTGTCTTTCTCTGTGTTCTTGGACCTGGATGCCCGCCCATGGCAAGGTCGAACTGTTTGTGTGGTAATTGTTTTTCTCTGTGTTTGTTGGTGTCTCATTGTATGTTCTTGGACTTAGACTGACATTTTTTGGACATTGGACAGACTGAAAGACAAGTTAGTTATTCCTTCCCAAGACCCACCTCATAGGTTCTGCTCATCAAGAAGAAGGAAGCACAGGAGGAGGGATCCAGACCTGAGAAACCTTTGATCCTCCAAGACCCTTCAACAGCGGACCTATTACTCCAAGACCCTCCTCCTCCAAATCTCCCTACCCTTCCCCCCATGGCCCCACCAGTGCCAGTACTGGTTCTAGGATCCTCAGCCCATATGAGACCAGAGCCACTGCACCCCCCTTTATTGGAGGGAGGAGCAGGAGGAGATCTGAGAGCCATCTCCCCTGATATTATGGTGGCTCTCCCACTAAGGGCACATGGACCTCTGATAAAGGGCAATCGGGCTATGCAATATTGGGTCTTCTCTCTGGCTGACTTGTACAACTGGAAGGCCCAGCCCCCACCCCCTTTTTCCAAAGGGCCAGTTAATCTCTTTGAGACTGTTCTATTTATAATGCAGGAAGCCAGAAGTCAGAGACATGGGGGCACCATCGATTAACCAGGCTATCATGGACAGCAGGCTTTCCCTGACTAGACCTGACTGGGACTTTAATATGGCAAAAGGTAAGGTGCACCTAAAGGCCTACCACCTGACTCCACTGGCAGGTCTCAAGGGGGCCACATGACAACCCACAAATTTGTCCAAGGTATGTGAGGTTAAGCAGAGACCAGATGATTCACCACAGCCTTTCGAGAGAGGCTCATGGAGGCATTCCTCCAACATACACCCTATGACCCCAACACCAAAGAGCATACAACTACTGTGACAATGGCTTTTATAGACCAGGCTAGTATCAGGAAAAATATTCTGAGGCTAGAAAGACAGGGCAAGCCATTGAGGGATTTAGTGGAGGTTGCTGAGAAAGTCTATCATTACAGGGAGACAGAAAGAGAAAGAGAAGAAAAAAAGAAAGAAAAGTGACAGGGGAAGGAATCTCCAAAGAGTCTGGGCTACAGTAGTTAGGGAAAGCAGAGAAGAGAGACTACAACCAAAGAGAGACAGAAAACCCCTTGAAAAAGACCAGTGAGCATACTGCAAGGAGAGAGGCCCTGGGCTCGAGAGTGCACTAACAAACGGAAGCTGGGAGCAGGTAATCCCAGGCCTTGGGAAAAGCATCCCCAAAAAGCAAAGGTCTTAGCCATGAGTGAAGACAGTGATTAGGAGAGACAAGGTTTGGACCTCCTCCCCAAACCCAGTATAACTCTGAGAGTGGAGGGGAAACCCACTCAATTCTTGGTGCACACAGGGGCTCAACACTCAGTCCTTCAAGCCGATGGCCCTGTTTCCAAGAAGAGATCTTGGGTCCAAGAAGTCACTGGCCCCAAAAATATATTCATGGACTACCCGAAGAACTGTTTAGTGGACCTAGGGATGGGTCAGGTATCCAATTCATTTAGGGTTACCCCAGACTGTCCCTACACTCTCTTGGAGTGAGACATACTCTCCAAAATGGGGGCCCAGATACACTTCCTGCTGGCCCGAAAGGAGAGACCTCTCAGACTGACCCCTGCCGAATGTCGAGGCTACCTGGTTTACAGAGGGAAGCAGTTTTCTCCATGAAGGTCAGAAACAAACAGTTGCTGCTGTGGTGGACAGCACAAAAGTCATCTGGGAAGAACCTCTACCCCCCAACCCCTGCACCTCTATCCCCTGGCACATCGATGCAGAAAGTGGAGCTAATTGCCCTCATCAAGGCTTTGAAACTTAGAGCCAGCAAGAAAATCAACATCCGCACAGATAGCAGGTATGCCTTTGCCACAGCCCATGTCCACAGGACTATATGCCAAGAGAGAGGAAACAAACAGGAAATCTTGGACCTCTTGGGTGCCCTAATGAAGCCGGCAACTGTGAGTATTATTCACTGCCCAGGACATCAGAAGAGAAGAGACTCAGTGGGCTGGAACAATAACCAGACAGATCAAGTGGCTCTGCAGGAGCCTATCCCAGTTATGGGCCTGCAAGAAACACCTGCTGGGAAATGAGACTGGACTAAGGGATGGCCTCACTTAAAATATATAGTAGAAGAAAGGACTCAGATTGCTAGACACTCTACCAACTATTATCAAGAGAAGGAAGGGAAATGGCGCACACAAGAAAGGAGAACTATACTCCCCAGAAAGCAAGCAAAAGACTTACTAGGCCAAATGCACAGATGGAATAAGCTTATTTAAGGGATAAAAAGCTTGTCCAAGCAGTTAAGAGACAATATGTGTGTGTGTGTGTTTGTGTATTTTACATGTGTATATATATTATATATATGTGTGTGTGTATACATATATACACACATATACATATATATACACACACATATATATATACACACATACCAATATATACCTATATATACACACATACATAGGTGTGTGTGTGTGTGTGTGTGTGTGTGTGTATACCTTAGGTTCTAGGCCAGAAAGATAGTAGAACAGTGTAAGGTATGCTAGCAAGTAAATGCTTATGCAGCCAAGAGTAAACAGGACAAAAGACCTAGGGGAGAACAGCCTGGAGTTTATTGGTAGGTCGATTTTACAGAAGTTAAGCCAGGAAAATATGGTTACAAATACCTTCTAGTGTTTGTAGATGTTTTCCCTGGATGGGTTGAGACATTCCCCACCAAGCAGGAAACAGCTATCGCGGTAGCTAAGAAGATATTAGAAAAAAATTTTCCAGAGGTTCGGAGTGCCCAAGGTAATTGGATTGGACAATGGTCCTGTTTTTCTCTCTTTAAGGTTAGTTCTCCAATATCCACCAGTCACGCATTCCAGAATATCCAGTATATCATTAAAACCTCAGACAGTACCAAAACTGTATATGTGTGTGTGCATGCACATATAAACATGTATATATTACACACATGTAAACATGTATACATGCATATATTAGTATGCATAGAGCTTCTCCTTGACACATGTACCTTCCAGAGATAGCAAGGATGGAAACAGATCCATGCTACTACCCACAACAGCCTAAGGAAATCCTGTCCTTCTTAAGGACCTCCATTTTAGTAAATCAGGACAAGCCAGTAAGAAGTAGCATTAGAGTTTGTTAAAGGACATTTTTAACATAAGAACTTAAAACATAGGTATATACTTCTCAAAGTAGAGTCCTATGTTATTTTCCTTACAGTGACTCCCTCTCTCTCTCTCTCTCTCTCTCTCTCTCTCTCTCTCTGTGTGTGTGTGTGTGTGAGAGAGAGAGAGAGACAGAGACAGAGAGACAGAGACAGAGACAGAGAGACAGAGAGACACATACAGAGAGACAAAGACAGAGACAGATAGACAGAGACAGAGAGACAGAGGCAGAAAGAGAGATTGTGAATTTATTTATGTATTTTTTTAGTTACATTGCTCAGGATATAGTTTACAAGGTTAAAAGATTAGGAAAGCTTAAATTTTAAGTAAATTTAAAATGAAATAAAAATATATGGGCTTGTTTGTTTATTTCTTCTACAGAGTTTCAGTTTGTAAATGAAATTGTAAGTTGGTTTTATGAGGTGTGTTGTTTAGATTTATGGATAATGGAAGAGTATTGATGGTAAAAAAAATCAAGGTTATAAACATTCCAAACCTAAGTAGATATAGTTCTCTTATTATTCTTCATATCCTTATTTGGGATATCCTTTGGAAAATATGCAATGTTTCTGTAGGCAATTTTGTTTTTATCAGTGATATTGAAGTCTCTTGATTCTTCCAGAAGGAAAGGTAAACTGCATCTCTTAATTTTCTCTTTGTTCTATCTCACCCTATGATAAAGTTTAATTTATAAATTAGAGACAGTAAGAGATTGATAAAAAGCAACAACATCAACAAAACACAAAACAAGTATAACAATATGCTGGTAATAAAGTTGAGTTATGGGGATTGGAAAAATGGCTCAATGGTTAAAAGCATTGGCTGTTTTCTAGAGTACCAGGCATGATTCCCAGTACCCATATGGTATTTTACAAATATATGTAACTATAGTTCAGAGGACCCAATAGCCTCTTCTAATTTCCATTGGCACCAGGAATACACATGGTACATACATACATATAGGCAAGAAAAATTCAAAAACAAACCCAAAAAACAGACATATAAAGTAAAAGTCAAAATTAAACTTAAAAAATGTTGTGCTTCACACAATTTCTTAAATGAATGTAACCTGTTCTCTGTGGCCTGAGAATAAAGTCACTCACTCAAGTCAGAAAAAAAAATGTTGTGCTTAGTCCTTCTCTTTCTTGCAAGATATTGTACTGTATTCACCCTATTCTTTAGTCGACGTGATGTGATAACAATGCCTATATAATGAAATAAAGTGAACTGTATGATATAGGCAATTATGATACAGTATTGGGCTGCTACTTGGAAGTCAGTACTGTAACACTCAGCAATTAATCTGCCTTTCTTTATAGTGGCTAAGATGTCTGCTAACAAGTGGAAAGTGTGGAAATGTTAGACAAAAGGATGATTAATGCCCTGGGAAAGCTGAAGAGAGGTTTCAACATACTGCTCAGAACATATACAATTTAAATTAAGAATTATTTGTTTCTGGAATTTTCTATTTGATATTATTTGATCACAGAATACTGAAACCATTGAACACTCGACTACAGATAAGGGATGACAATTTTGAAGGGAATGTATGACCCAAAGATAATCCTGGAAGTATAGGGCCTTAATGGCTAGATGTGGCTAGGGAAAGAGTAAAAGAGAATGACAGTACCAGTGTTACTATTGTGCCTAGGTATCTGGCATACCCAAAGCTATATGTGTGTGAGGAGCACCATGAGATGCTTACCACTGTAGCATGCCATGACGATAAAGAACAGATAAACTTCATTGCAATAATTCAGCCACTCTAGAAGCAAATAATAAGTGTAATTTGGGAAGTAATACCATGAGTTGCTGCACTATATCAACTAATGTCCAGTATCTTTCTACCAGTAACAACAACAACAACAACAACTAAGCGTAACTGGAAACAGATCAGCCTGTAAGAGTGACCAGGTACAGGATTTAACAGGATAATAATATTATTATCTAATATATCTATGGAACTAAAGAAAAGCTTGATTCAAAAATTAAACAAGGATAAAATGTCATTGTGGCATCAAATGGAGAATATCAAGAAGCACAATTCACTTAAAAGAAATAAATGGAAGTTTGGGGCTTGAAAAGTCAGTAATTATGGCACACACCTTTACCCCCAGCATCTAGGAGGCAGAGGCAGACAGATCTCTGAGTTTGAGGCCAACTTAGTTGACAGAGT
>NC_045030.1:104568715-104569932 GCF_008632895.1 Mastomys coucha | reverse complement strand
AGGGGGGGGTTAGTAATTGAAGTCAAGTTTGGTAACACCAATACTTAGTAATCAAAGTGATAGGATCAAGAGCTGCAGATCAGCCTGGGATACATAGTGAATTCTTGTCCCCCAAAGGGAGGAGGAGGTGATGGTAGTGGTAGTTGTGGAGGAAGAGGAGGAGACTAATATGACAAAAACAAAAATCCAAAAAAAGAAAGAAAGAAAGAGAAAAAGAAAAAAAGGAAAACATTCAAAAGTTTAACACTAGATTTTAATTAATAGAAAAAAAATTAATGGCCTTGGAGAGAGATGGAAAGACAATAAGGTTTGCTGACCAGCAAAGAATGAAAAGAAATAAAGAGAGCCACAAAGAAATGTGGGGAACTATGAATTACACAATGTATCTAATAGCTATAAAAATAGAAGCAGGGGAAGAAAAATATTTAGATAAATTATGGCTAAAACTCCCTAACTTTATTGACAATAACCTGCACATCCAGGAGGCACAATAAAACACAAGTAAGATAAATGCCAAGAATCTATAAACAGTTGCAGTACAGTAAAAATGATGAAAGTCAAAGACAAGGAGAAAATATTAAAAGGGCAAGAGAAAAATATATATCATTTGTAAGAGATCTTTATAGCAGAAACAATGTAGGTCAGAAGATAGAAGATTAACATATTCAAAGTCTTCTAGGAACAAACTGTCAACCAATCATCCCATGTTTAACAAAACTATTGTTAATAATCACAGTACCTGAGTACTCATTTTTACTGTGCCTCGATTCAGAATACCCAAGTTTATGAAGTAAATCTAAGGGTCCATGAACAGAAGAATAAATAATAAAAATATGGTATACATACATACATAATGGAGTTCTATTTAGCCAGATTGAAGAAAATATTATTTGCAGGATAATGAATGAAACTGGAGAGAACATGTTAAACAAAATAAACCAGACTTGGAGATACAACTCTTAAATATGTTCTCTCTCAATCTGAAGAAACTTACACTTAAAAAAAATAGAAGACATGAAAATGCAAGGAGGCCTATTTAGGAAAAAGAAAGGATACCAATGGAAGCAAGAAGGGAAACAAGATAGTAAAGTGGGAGGCTCAGAGTATATTACATACATGTATGAATATGTCATAATAAACCCATTATCTTATACAATGAATATATGTTAAGTTTTCAAAATTAAGATTTAGGCCGGGCAGTGGTGGTGCACGCCTTT
>NC_045030.1:104566324-104568705 GCF_008632895.1 Mastomys coucha | reverse complement strand
TACTGCTCTTTCAGAGAATATGGGTTCAATTCCTAGTACCAACATGGTAGCTCACAAGTATATTTAACTCCATGCCCAAAGGATCTAAAACTATCCTATATCCTCCATGGGTACTGCACACATATGGTGCACAGGTATACACTGAGGCAAAAGACCTATACATATAATTTAAAAATAAATTATAAACAGTATAAAAAGAATCATAAAGTAAAGTTGAGATTTTATAAATTCATTTTAATATATTGTGGTGGTTTAAATGAGAATGCTTCCCATAGGCACAGATATTTAAATATTAGGTCCTAAGGTAGAGAAACTGTTTGCAAAGGATTAGAAGGTGAGACTTTGATGCAGGAGGTGTGGTACTGGGGCTTTTGAGGTTTCAAATGCTCTCGCTATTCTCACCTCTCTCTGCCTTATGGTTATGTTTCAAGATATGAGCTCTCAATTACTGATCCAGCACCATGCAGGCCTATCTGCTGCTATGCATCATGCCATTATTGCCATGGACTCATCCTCTGAAACTGTAAGTTTCCAAAAAACGATTTTTTCTATAACTTACATTGGCCACAATGTGTCATTATTGTAAGAGAAAAATAGCTAAAACAATAGGCTTTCCCAGAAAAATGAAAATTGAAATAATTTATTATTGCTATTATATCAATCATATAAGAAAAACCTATGAAAAATCATGTAGTTTAAAACAAAAGCTTCTGACAATATCTCAAATGCATAAGAACAAACAAGGAGTACCCGTAGTACAAATAGGTTTTCTTCTTTTAATAAACTTAAAGGACTATTATAAAATAATATAAATAATTATGTATTGCTGGATCTATAATATATACCAATGCTTATACACACCCCCCCCCACATATACACACACATACACACTGGCTTTCTCTCTCTCTTTTTTTTTTTTTTAGAAATTGTTCAGGTAAGTTTATTCTTTTTTCAGTTTCTAACTGTTCTACAGGAATATATATTTTTCTCTGGGACAGTTTTCTTTTTTTAATTTATTTATTTTTATTTTTTATTAGATATTTTCTTTATTTACATGTAAATTTCTCCTTTCCCAGTTCACACTGGCTTTCAATACTAGCAAAAAAGCGAAAAATAATAATAGGTTAAGAAAATTATAGGAAATGGTAAAATGTCAATTACAACAATATGTTGTTGAGTTGGTAGTGTGAATAACAATGTATATTAGCTTTCTGTTAGTAGAGGAGATGCTCAAATTAATTAATAGAAATATAAAGGCTTATTTGGGTCTTCAGGTTTATAGGTTTCAGTCCACCATCAATCGGCCCTGTTAATTTGGGTTCGTGGCAACATAAAACTACTTTCTTGTGAATAAAAAATGAATGAGAAAGTTAGAAGAGAATATCAGGATATCACACTTCCTTTAGGCATGTTCCCAAAGACCAAAAGATGTCCTACTAGCTCATAAAAGTTCTATCTCCTCCTCAAAGTATCAAACTACAGATCTAATCTTGATAGTATGAGCTGTTGGGTTATCGTCCAGGTCAAAACTGTAGCACAATAGTACCATAAGCCAAAGAAAAGAGGTTTAGAATTACATAGGATTAGAATTACTAAGATACCTATTAGTGGAATTAAGCTATGGTAAATCTGAGCTTGAATGTGATATGTTAATATGTATACTACAATCTCTACAGTACCCACTAAAAACAGAAAAATGTTGTACAATCATTAGTAAAACTAATATACTACATTAAAATTATTCATTTGAAATTAAGGATAGCAGTAAAGAAAGAAAACAAAAGACATGAATCATGATAAGCAAAGAAATGTGACAGACATAAACCCAAGTGCATCTATAATAACATGAGATGGGAATCAATTCAAGAATCCAATCAAAAGACAGAGATTCTTAAGACTAGGAAGAACCATAGCCCAACTATATATCGTCAACAATAACAACAACAAAAAAACCCTTTAGGTTCAAAGATACACATAGCTTGAAAATGAAGGAATGAAAAAAGATACATACTGTGAGAGCAAAAACCAGGAAGCTTTGGTTATACTAATGTCAAACAAAATATATTTAAAAAATCATTACTAGATGGGTATATACTTCAAGGAATAAAAATCAACACACATTAGAGATGCCAGCATATCCATTTTTATCTCAAAACTATTCATAAGACACAAGTTATGGAACCAGCATATGTGCCCACCAATGAATGAATAAAGAGAACATGGTGGATACATGCTTAAAGAGAAAAGTTATATTTATTTGTAAGACAGTGAAGAAAATTGAAAATCATCATGTGAAGTGAAATAAGTCAGGCTCAGAAATTGTGGTACATCTACACAATGGAGTACTACTCAGCTATTAAAAAACAATGAATTTATGAAAT
>NC_045030.1:104560625-104565974 GCF_008632895.1 Mastomys coucha | reverse complement strand
GAGAGGCTCTGACAGTACCTGACTAACACAGATGTAGAGGCTCACAGACATCCATCGAACTGAGTACATGGTTCCCAATGAAGGACTTAGAGAAAGGACCAATGGAGCTGAGGGGTTTGCAGCCCCTTAGGATGAACAATAATATGAACTAACTAGTACCCTCGGAGCTCCCAGGGTCTCAACCACCAACCAAGGACTCCACATGTTGGGTCTGATTGTTCTGGCAGCACGTGCAAATTCGATCATCAATAGGAGGAGAGGACCTCGTCCCTGTGAAGGTTCTGTGCCCCAGTGTAGGGGAATGCCAGGGCCAATAAGTGGGAGAGGGTGAGGTGACAGGCATGGTGAAGGGGGAGGCAACAGGGGTTTGTTCTTGTTGTTTTTGTTTGTTTGTTTGTTTGTTTGTTTATTGGAGGGGAAACTGGAAAAGGAGAAACTTACATGTAAATAAAGAAAATATCTAAATAAAAAGAAGAAAGATAACTATCACAATTTCTTCATATGTGGGATCCAGATTAGATAAACATGTCCTGGGGACTCTTGGGAAGCAGGACAAGTAAATATGATCAAAGTACAGTATATATGTATCTTAAATTTTCATAATGAAACTCATTATTGTGTACAGTAAGTATAAATGTTATCAGAAATTATGGGGAAGCTTTACAATTCTAAAAGGATCAAGCTGTTACTGACATGTACATGTAACAACAGCACTAGAAAACATAAAGCAAAAACTGACAGAAATGGAGTCAGAAACAGTTTCACAATAGTAGCTGGAGAATTCAAAACCCTGTGTTGTGAAATGTATTTATTATAAGTGTGTGAATGAAAAGTGACTTACAGAACATAGTGACCTGAAAACCAAACTGCTGATATCTAGGATCTGACTGGGCTAGAGAGGGAATGAAAGAAGAACACACACACACAAAGAGAAATCTTCTGGGCTCTCAGCTGGAGAAAGCACGGCAGCCTGGAAGCTCAGCATGTTTATTATATAGAGTTGAACAGAGAGGTAGGGTTAAGGCATACAGATGAGTAGAGGCAGGATTTACAGTATACAAGTGGATCAAGGAGACAGGATTCACTAATCTTGGTAGAAGCAGTCTCTGTAGGGGAGCCAGCTTCAGGCTATAAACATTCAGGGAAGGGAACGCTATAATTGGCATTTTTTGTGTACACACTGTCAACACTTGCATCCAGTCTCCAAATGGTTCATGCCATGCCTCTGAAGCTCACCCCAGGGTAAAAAGGCTTTACCATACCTTCATGGATGTGAGGTTCTGGGATCTCTGACATGGCCTATTCATGTTAACATATAACACATTCTCTTAGGGCTTTCTCCACTCCTTTTCAAGAAAATTGGCTAGATTGCAGGGAGGTCTAATAACCCCGTCAAGCATAGAGGAAATGAACCAAGTAACCCCATGGCTTAGTACAGCGCCAGTAACTTTATCCTTTTCACAGTTTATAGACTCTGGGTACAGGGAATGATGTTGTGACAAGTTGCCTGCATTTCCTTTTACTTTGCTATCTTGGACTAGGTTTGAGAGAGGCTAACAATCCAGAAATACCAATGGGCACAAACCAAAAAAGCCCTGATAAAATTTCCCTCTAGCTTCGCTTACATCACAGCTAACAACAAAGAAACCTGTCTCAACAAGGTAGAAAACATGGATGGTCACCCAAAGTTGTCATCTGACTGCATACACACACACACACACACACACACACACACACACATTATGCACACACACATTAGTAAGAGTCTCAAATAGATAATCAACGTTCTAAAAAATGTGAAAAAAGAAAATAAATGCAAAGAATCAGAAGGAATGAAGTAATAAAGAACAGAAATCAATGCAATTAGAAACTGAAAATCAATAAAGTAATAGAGGGAAGAAAGGGCTGCTTCTTTGAGAAACTGGATCCAAGTAACCATCAGGGAGAACAATTGGAATGCAGGAGTGGAATTCCCCCAAGCCCCCTTTAGCTACCACAACAGCTTTCAGGCTGCCCCACCCTTTGAAAGGCAGGCCTCATTTCAGGACTATTTGCAACATACTCTCATTTGCTCCCAGGCTGCCTGGCCTCTAACATTATGAGTCATATTTCCATTACTAGCCTCACAATTTGGCAGAGCAGAGATAAATGAGCTCCGTAGTTAGAGGAGGATTTTGTTTCCTTATGCTTTCCAAATTGTGAAGCCAAAATAATTGCCTTGAGGCTCCTTTTCCTCCTGAGGATATTGAAAATCATCTGATTCCCCCCCCCCCCCCCCCCCCCGCCTCAGGCTTATCATGAGAATGAAACAAAACTGGCATGTACATTGTTAACAAATGAAGAACAAATGAAGGGAGTTCTCTCTCCCCTTGCCACAATTCTGCTTTTGGACAATGCCAAAAGAATTCATGGAGGCAATGATGTCTTAAAGCAATAACTAAACAGAAACTGATCAATGCAACTCGCCAGAATTCTCAAAACATTGCCCATGATCACCTACTGAATTCCCTAAAGGACAATAGCTCATGGCTTGCTGACATGCCAATACTTTAACAGACTGTGCCACTCAAGGACAAGATCATGTTTTTCACTTTATGTCTTTGGGGCTTATCTTATGAATACGTACAGTGGTCCATATGTTAGATCAGTGCTTAGGATGAAGGAGACTCGGAATTTCTTTATCATTTTGACTTACTGTTAATGAATCACTCCCAAATTATCTTCATATGAATAGAACCATTCAGATCATCTTCTTAGACCACCTGATACAAAAATTTCACCCAAATCCATGAAAATTTGCCAAAGCTACAAGGTTAAAAAAAAATCAGTATTAACTTTGTCTTGGTAACTAATAAATTGGATGCATTTATTGTCTTTTCAACTACTAAAGATACAGGGAACATCATTGATTATTAAAGCATTTTTTATCTAGAAGAGGAAGATGTCCAGAAAGTCATAGGACTATTTATTTATTTGTCTATATTTGTTATAGTTTGATATAAGTTATTTTATAATGTAAAACAGAAGTTAAAAAAAAACTTTTGAAAACCATTTAGCATCATCTTTTACTTAAACCAAGCAAAAGTATTGCTTTCCTCATCAAAGAAAGGCAATATCAAGACCTTTGCATATGCACAATGATTTTCAAGTTTTTGTACTATTCCTAAAACAGGATCAAAAATCTTCTTGCATTTTTTTATTGCACCCAAGGGAAACAAAAATACATACATACATACTATGTTACAAAACCTCTACCTTCAGTTACTTTGGGTGGAAAATATCTATGGCTTCTTAATGGTTGTTAATTATATTGGACTCTATTCAAAGGCAAATGAATGGGAAGTATCAGAGAAAATTAAATTAGCAGGTATTTTACAAATTTGCAAGGCTTTAACTCCTGTGCAAAAATTTCCAAGATTTTTTTATCATGAACTCCTTCTGTATTCGTAATAAAATTCTTTTACGCTGATCCATATATCAACCAAAATGATCTCTTCCTTCTCTCACTACCCACAGGTACAAAAATGTCCTTAAAATATTCCACTCATTTCTAAATTAGGTCATTTTAGATCATGTTTATCACCAGCTAATTTTAAAACAAACAAAAATGTGTTCTTAATTAATTAATTTATTTTTTACACTCCATATTTTATTCCTCCCAACCCGTCTGCTCTCCTACTATTCCACATCCCACACCTCCTCCCCATACTCCTGTCTCCATATGAATGTCCCCACCCCACCCCCACCCCACCTGACCTCTAAACTTCCTGGGGCCTCCAGTCTCTTGAGGGTTAGGTGCATCATCTCTGAATAAACACAGACCTGGAAGTCCTCTATTGTCTGTGTGTTGGGGTCCTCATTTCTGGTGTATGCTGTCTGTTTGGTGGTCCAGTGTCTGAGAGATCTCAGGGAACCAGGTTAATTGAGACTGCTGGTCCTCCTACAGGATCGCCCTTCTCCTCAGCTTCTTTCAGCCTTCCCTAATTCAACAACAAGGGTCAGCTGCTTCTGTCCATTGGTTGGGTGCATATATCTGCATCTGACTCTTTCAGCTGCTTGTTAAGTCTCATGCTAGGTCTCATTAATAGTGTCAGGCCTTGGGATCTCCCCTTGAGCTGGATCCTACTTTGGGCCTGTCACTGCACCTTCTTCTCCTCAGGCTCCTCTCCATTTTCATCCCTGTAATTCTTTCAGACAAGAACAATTATGGGTCAGAGTCGTGACTGTGGGATGGCAACCCCATTTCTCACTTGATGTCTTGTCTTCCTGCTGGAGGTGGGCTCTATATGTTCCCTCTCCCTACTGTCAGGCATTTATTTCATCTGAGGTCCCTCCCTTTGAGTTCTGAGAGTCTCTCACCTCCCAAGTGTCTGGTGCATTCTGGAGGGTCCCCCCAACTCCCTACCTCCTGAGGATGCCTGTTTCCATTCTTTCTGTTGGCCCTCAGAGCTTCAGTCCTTTTCCCTCACCCAATACCAGATCAGGTTACCCTCTCCTCCCCACTACCCCCACCTCCATCCCTCCATCCCCCCATTCCTCCCTCCTTCCCCACTTGTGATTGCTTTCTTCTTCCCAAGTGGGACTGAGGCATCCTCACTTGAGCCCTTCAGCTTGTTATTCTTTTTAAGTTCTGTGGACTGTATCTTGGGTATTCTGTATTTTTTTTAAATCAATATCCACTTATTAGTGAGTACATACCATGTATGTTCTTTTGGGTCTGAGTTACCTCACTCAGGGTGATAATTTCTAGTTCCATCCATTTGCCTGCAAAACTCAGGATGTCTTCTAGGCAGATTATTATCAGGTGGATGATCAAACTGAATATACTCAAAGTGTACATCCATAGAAATCTCCCACTAAAATTATGAATGGCATGCTGTGCTTCCTGCCACCAGCAACAAAACCTTCAAGATGACTTCAGAGAATTATTCAGCTATTTTTTTTTAATAATCACCCATACTCCTCATTCAAGAGTAGAGATACATATGGCTCAGGCTACTCAGAATTTCTATTTCAGTGACCATGTTGTGTGGAGCAGAGAACCTGAAATAAGACTCTGGAAATAGCTAGCTCTATGTTTTCCATCTCAGAGCCATTTCTTATCACCAGTAAGTAACCCATCACTTAATCTTCACTGGAGAAGTCACAATAACACTACCAAGAAAACTAAAAACAAGGCATGGTAGGACATGCCTTTAATCCCATCACTCAGGAGGCAGAGGCAGCCAGGTCTCCGTGAGTTTGAGGCCAGTCTATGCTATATAGTGAGTTCCAGGACAACCAGGGCTACATAGAAAGACCATGTCTAAAATGAAATGAAAGAAAGAAAGGAAGAAAAGGAGTAAGGAA
>NC_045030.1:104557279-104559947 GCF_008632895.1 Mastomys coucha | reverse complement strand
TTCTCAAAAGAAGAAATAAAAATGGCTACAAAATACCTTTAAAAACTGTTCAGCATCCTTAGCCATCAAGGAAATGCAAATTAAAAGTAATTTGAGATTTCATCTTATCCCATTCATAATGGCCAAGATTAAGAAAGAAAATGACAACAAACGCTGGCAAGGATTTGGGGGAAAGAGAACATTTTACTGTTTGTGGGAATGCAAACTAGTACAACCACTGTGGGGGAAAAAAGAGATTCCTCAGAAAACTAAACATAGATCTACCATATGACCCAGTTGTACTGCACCTGTGTATATACCTAAAGGAGTCAGCATCCTACTACAGAGTTACTAGCTCAACCTTATTCCTAGTCATTCTATTCACGATAACTAGGAAGTGCAAGCAGCCTACATGTCCGTCAACTGATGAATAGATAATGGAAGTATTGTACATACATACAATAGAATTCTATTCAGCTGTAAAGAAAAAAAAATAAATCATAAGATCTGCAGGTAAAAGGATAGAAATGGAAATTATTATACTGAATGAGGTAACCCAGACCTAGAAAGATAAACACTGCCTGTTCTATCTTTTATGCAGATCCTAACTTGAATCTTAAGGTTTGAATATATAATTTGGAGTAACTGCAGAAGCCAGGAAATTAGAAAAGAAACTCTGTGGGAGATAGGGAGAAAGAGCGATAAAGGAAAGCACAAAACACAAGTGTTATGAGAGGGAAGGGGGAAAGGGGAAAAACAGGGAGAGGGAGACCTAAGTAGAGAAGAATGAGAAGGTAAAGTAGAGAAAGAGAGAAAAAAAGTAGAGAGAGAGAGAGAGGGAAGGAGGATAAATACACTGTGGTTGTTTGAAAAAGCTATAGGAAACCTACTATTTTATCATGCATTATACATATTACGTTATACATATTTTATATATTTATAAAATATATAGTAAATGTTTATATGAAATATATTTACATATTTATGTTTTTTAAAATATATTTTTAATTGGAGTCACTTTACATGGGGATATAATGCTCCTCAGAAGCCACAGACTAACAAAAACCCTACTTCCAGAGGAGGGATGCCTCCTTCAAGAGACCTCCAAAACAATACAGGCTATTGCCATTGTTATTGGTTGCCTGGCAGAACTTGAAGGTAAGATCCTACTGCTGAAAACACCACATACTTCAGTCACAAAACATGGAAAAATCAAACTCTTATTGTTCTAGAAAGCCTCCTCCCTCACTGATAGCTTTCATAATGTTGAAGATGCTCTTCAAACTGCCAGGAGAGCAAGGTTATTAACACTCAGCTTTAAAGACTGCAAACCACAATAATGACTGGCCCTGCAAACTATACCTAATAGTGCAATAGTGGCACTAAAGCCTTCAGAACAACCAACAGCTGTCTTCTTGGACTTAAGGCCAATTCAACAGGAGGGAACTCATGCCTGGTGCTGTAATCCTAGCCAAGAACTCAAGGCTGCAGTAGTCATGGACCCTAGAGGAGAATCTGTGGGTACCAATTTAGTAATTTAAGATGGATTCCAAGTAACTGTCTTCTAAGTATTTATCCTTATACTCATAGATAAGGGCATCTCTCACTCATGTCAAAGAAGCTTCATTTTTGCAGAAGATAGAGGCTATTACTGAGAGCCACAATTAGTCAAAGTGCAGAAAATAAGTGACTGTAGAGTCATAGGTCATCTGGAAGCAACCCCTACACCCCAGAGAACATTAAGGAAAAGGCAGTACAAAGAGTGTAAGAGCCAGTGGACTGAGAGAATTACTGTGAGATAGTGTCTTCTGGACAGCACAGGGATGTTGCCATTGCGAATGAATTCCTGAATAACCTTGTTGTGCCTCAATATAGCTTTGACTTATTTTTCTTTATTTCTGTTGTTGTATTTTGTGAGTAATATCCTTGTCCTGTCTATTACACAATATTTGAGGGTGGATAAAGATAAGATAAATGAAGGAATTATTGTATATTAGCCTTTCTCCTGGAGATACATTCCCCTTCAGTGTGACTTCTAAGTAGTGGGAAAGTCTCTCGAAAGTAATCATTTTAGACTTTTTATTTGGAGATAATTAATTTTAGACTTCCTGAAAAATTATAAAAATGGAAGAGGAGATACACACATATCCTTCGTAGGTTCAATAATTTACATATTTAAACCACTATAACAAAACCCATTGTAGGAATAGTTAATTTAAAATTAACACTAAATTTACATAACAACATTACTGATGCTGCTGTGATTTCAGCAATATTTCTTTGAAAGTCTGTTTTTATTTTCTGGTATTTAATTCAAAGTCTCACATTGCATTAGTTGCTGATACTCCCTGGTCTACTGCAATTGTGATGGCTCCTCAGTCTTTCATAGCACATGACCTTAACACTTTTGATGAATACTCAGCAGTTATTTTTAAGGTTCTCAATTTGAGTACATATGGTATTTTCTTTTGATTTGTTTTTTTTTTTTTTTTGCAAGAATACAACAGAAATTATTTCTTTATATTGTACCATACCCATAAAAGTTTGGCACATTTTTACTATTAGGGATATTATCTTTGATCATTTGATAAAGGTACCTCCTACTGGGTTTCTACTCTGAAAAGTTACTAATTTTTCTTTATAATTAATGAATTTATTATAGTAAATACATTGGAATTATGTGAATATT
>NC_045030.1:104549421-104556328 GCF_008632895.1 Mastomys coucha | reverse complement strand
TTGTGGATGCCAGCAAGTGCTGGATGACAGGATCCTGATATAGCTGTCTCCTGAGAGGCTCTGACAGTGCCCAATTAATACAAAAGTAGAGGCTCACAGCCATCCATTGGACTGAGTACAGGGTCCCCAATGAAGGAGCTAGAGAAAGGACCCAAGGAGCTGAAGGGTTTGCAGTCCCTTAGGAGAAACAACAATATAAACTAACTAGTACCCTGAGAGCTCCCAGGAACTAAACCACCAACCAAAGAGTACACATGGTGGGACTCATGGCTCCAGCAGCATATGTATAGCAGAGGATGGCCAAGTCGGTCATCAATGGGAGGAGAGGACCTTGGCCCTGTGAAGGTTCTATGCCCCAGTGTAGGGGAGTGCCACGGCCAGGAAGCAGGAGAGAGTGGGTTGGTGAACAGGGGGAGGGGGGAGGGAATGGATTTTTTTGTTTTTGTTTTTGTTTTTGTTTTTTTTTATTTTATTTCTCTTTTCCAGATGGGAAATTGGGAAAGGAGATATCATATGACATGTAAATAAAGAAAATATCTAATAAAAAAGAAAGATGTGTACCACCATATGCAGCACATCAATAGATTGAGTATATGACAATTATTACTTGGATATTTTCCCAATTGTGATTTTCTGTTTTGTTGACTTTTAAAGTTAGCATATAGAGTATCGAGTGTCATCATGGTATTTTATACATATGTGTCATTATTGTGTTCCCAATCATTTACCTCTCTCACTGCCCCTTCCCATGTCCCTTAGGGCATTCCCTGGCTAGCTTCTTTCCTTCCTCTAAATAATCTCAACTCCTACTTTTGTGTCACATACATTCCATTACTCAGTGTTTGCCCTCTTCTTTTGGGATCTTTCCTTTCTCTCTCATGCTTTCCTCTCTACTTTTGTGACACCCACTCCCACACACATACACATACATACAGAGACAGTTTGTTTGTTTTGTCCTGTTCTGGCTTACTTGGTTTTGTTTTATCTTATTTTAGTATTCTTTAGATGCCTGTTCATTTTCTAAAGAGAGACAGAAAGGGTGTGGATTCAGTTGGGAGGGGTCGTGAGGAGGATCTTGGAGGAGTTGGTGGATGAGAAACATAATCAGGAATACATTGTATGAAAATAAATCTATTTTCAATAAAAGAAAAACATCATCTAAAAGCGAAACAAACAAACAAGTTTAAAATCCACATGTTGGCTACATTGATTCCTTCTGTGGGCCATGAAGTAGAATCTCTTCTGTGAATTCTAGTTTCTAATTGGTTCCTGGCAGTCTTTGGCTTATAGACGTTTCTCTTCAATCTCTTCCTTCGTTTTACCTACCTCTCTCCCTTCATAGCATCTGCCTTCTGTGCCTATTTGTCTCCATGTCTAATTTTTCCTTTTTTATAAGGACCTAAGTCAAACTGGGTTGGGGCCATGTGGTCAAATAAGTGCATCTATAGGGCACATTTCTCATCCAAACTACCCTAGGACCTGACCAGATGGCTTCATCTTAACTTGATTAGTCCTATTTCCAAGGCAAAAGCACATATAAGGCAAGTGACTTAACAAAGTGTTAGAGGAAGACACATTTTAGTCCACCTAACACATACATATTTTCTTTCTCACCTGCTTCAGTTATGCTATAGCTATATTGTACGTTTGCAATCCAGTCATGTAGAGTTGCGACTCTCTGTACTCTGTTTTAGGCCATTCCTGTCTCTCTACACCCAAGATGACTGATTTTAATTATTTAATTTGAAACCATGTGAACCTTACTATGTTATTAAGTGTCAATGTTAAATAAAAGGGGTTACTTCCCTCTCATCCTACATATTCTGATTTGCCCATTATGTAAATCTCATTCACAACTGTATCATACATGTAACAAATCATTTTACTGTTTGTTCTCTTCTTTTTGTACTTCTTTACACAAATGACGTACTGAAGTTCTAACACTTCCTTTACTTTTATAAAGGGGAATGCTCTATAGATATCCTTTTATATGTTGTTTCTTAATTTAACAGCATGTACTAGAAATTATGCCACGACAGTAACTAGCTTCTTCATTCTTTTTGACACCTACATAGTGCTTGAGACAATAAGATTCAAAGGCTGTGCTGTGATCTCTGCCCCCCGAGGTTCATACTTTTGTGTAATTTCCTTCCTCTGACTGTAGGCATGCTCAGTAAATTTCCTCTATTTAATGGAATATAATAGAATATGAAAAAGTTAATGGGATGTCACTTCCATGATTATTCTGTATTATTTCATCTACTAGCTGTGTGTGTTGAGTTTTTTTGTTTTTGTTTTGTTTTTGTTTTTGTTTTTTTTGCTAGCTTTGATGATGAATATGAACAGTAAAGGCCATATGCCAGGAAACTATGAGAAACATTCCACTGCTGAATACAGATTCCATGTAATCTTAGGGTCTCCAGGAAAAGGTTCAGGAACCATACACAAGGTATCAAGGTTTTAAATAACCTTATTGAGTGAAAGGTTTATGTAAATAAAATTGCTAGTTTCTCAACTCCAAAACTCTGAAGATCTCAGTTGTTGATCACAGTGCAATGGTATGAGAAGAATGTCTCTGGGAAGTATATATACTAGGGCTGAGAGTGGCATAGCAGAAGGAAAAAGGGGTTTGCAACAAATAGCTGACTCTCAGCCTTACTAAAAATGTGAATTTGATGAATTTTCTGAAACTTAGGTGTTTTTTTTAATCCATGAAGATATAAATAAAGTCAATTTTCTGACAGGGCACTGTGAAGATTAAATTAGGAACTCCCCCCATCACCCCACCAGAGATGTGTGTGTGTGTATATAGTGTGTCTGTGTATGTGTGTGTATGTGTGTGTGTATATAGTGTGTGTGTATGTGAGTGCGTGTCTGTGTGTGTATGTACGTGTATACAATGTGTGTGTATGTGTGTGTCTGTGTGTGTGTGTGTATGTGTATGTGTGTATGTGTGTATATAGTGTATGTATGTATATGTATAAAGTGTTTGTGTATGTGTGTGTATATAGTGTGTATATGTGTGTGTATCTGTGTGTGTGTGTGTGTATGTGTGTGTGTGTGCACACGTGCATGTGTGCACGTGCTTCTCAGGAATGGAAATTTTATTTCCTCCTTTAATTTTACTCCTCTCATTAAAGGAAAAGAAAAATTATAGAAATGAGTAATAAAGCCAGGTATAGTGGTGCATGCCTTTTAAACCCAGCACTTGGGAGACAGAGGCAGAAGGATCAGTGTGAATTTGAGGCCAGTCTGATGTAAATAGTGAGCTCCAGGACAGCCAGGGCTACTAATGCTCTGTCTAGGGGAAAAACAAAAGGAAGTAATAAAATAATTACTCATATTCTGGGCTTTCAGAAATCATTTCAGCATTTATTTTAAAGCACAAAGTTAAACATAGAAATTATATTCTTGGTTGAAATATGTTCCTCTTACCCTCTACTTCGCCATACCTTATTCTATCTAAATATATTCGATCTTTATAACTATGCCACACTTTTAAATACTTAGTCATTTTTATGCATTTGTTCACATAAGAATTTATTGAGTACAGGCTTCCCTGTGGGAGGCCTTATCACAATCACACCATACAATATCACAGCATAAAAAAAACAGTTTGGATATGACCTGGTTTGACCTTATCATTTTGACAAACTAAAAGAAATAAGCCAGAAGAAAGGCATTCACTTACCCAATAGTCTAGAGTAAATTAACAGCAGATCCATAAGAACCTAGGTTACCTAACATTTGAGCCAATGATAATTTCTAATCTATTGTGGATTTTCTATGCTTTCTATATAGTCTATAAGTAAGCCATGAAACTTTCTGAGAAGAACAAAACAAACTAAAATTAGTAAGTAGTTAACAGAGGGCTGGCTGCCCAGGGCAACACACTGCTTGATAGACAACAATGAGATTTCAACAGATGGATCTCTCCATCCCTTTAGAAAGTCCAGTTTGCTGCTACTACTTCTGACTTGCCTAAACTTAGGCTATGTTCATTAGAAAAGATAGGATACATGGGTCTGACACTTGGCTTCTTCACTGTCCTCCACATGAGAGGACAACAAAGCATATTTTGGTTAAAAAATAGCTCTGTAGGGTACCACACTCAAGAGGCAGAGGCAGGTGGATCTCTGTGGTCAGCTTGATATACATAGCTAGTTCTAGGACATGAACAGCTACAACTCTATCTAAAAGAAGAAGAAGAAGAAGAAGAGGAGGAGGAGGAGGAGGAGGAGGAGGAGGGGGGAGGGGGAGGGGGAGAAAAGAAAAGAAACAAACAAAAAATAGTACTCCAAAGTAAAGGTTTGTTTATAACCAGACTGTATCCTGGGTCATTGTAGCTGTGGAAGAGGCAATGAAAGATAATTCCAGTCTAAGAATTAAATCCTCTCCCAAAGAGTATGTCCAATGCCCATGCACACAGCAGTCACTATAACACTGTCTTGAAGGCACCTAAAATCTACTTACATTCACTGACACAAGAACAAGTCTTTCTGATAGAGGGGGTTTGGAATAGGTGCTACAGAAGAAGCCCAAATAGTCTGCTTGTAGGAACAGAAAAGGAGTAATAATTACTAACAATTACTTTCCAGTGAAGCAGATAAAATTGGCTTCAAAGAAAGATGGCATTTTAGTTGGGCTGTGAAAGGTAAGGATTTTGTTGATTACAGAACAAGTAAAAGGACACTTTGTACTTAAGAACTGCAGAAGACAGAGACTAAGGCGTGTTAAAGGAACTGACTTTGCTTCAAACAGGAATTACAGACATTTAGGTTAAGTGCAGACTTCTTACATGTGATTCTGGCAAGGCTAGGTGATTTAAAAAAATCGAAAAGCCATGCATATTAAATGTTTGGATTTAATATATGCAGATAGTTTTAGAAAAGAATGTTGTGTCAAAAACTACTTTAAAGGAATACTTATAGGCTGGGAATGCAGCTTGACATCCTGGAGTATGTGAGGCTCTGGGTTTTACCCCAGCACCACAAATATTCCTAATTTTTTTATTCTTAATAGTGATGTGCTCCTGTAACCACAACACTTGGAGAAAGAGGCAGAAGGATTGCAAATTCGAGGCCAGACTATGCTATATGTGGAGACCCTGCCAAAAAAAATCAAAACAAAATAAAAATGGAATTCTTTTAACAGCAATGTGTGGCTTGTAGCACAACATATGAAGACAAGGAACAAAAACAAGCTACTACAAGAGTTCAGTGGTGGGGGAAGTAAGGACAAGTGCAATGAAGATGGAAGAAAATAGATTATGAGCATATTCCAGAAATAGAATGGATGAAGTAGACAAATTGCTCTTGCTGCTAGGGGAAATAAGAACCAAAGGATTTCACCTGAATGACCAATTGAATTGCCATTAGCCAAAGTAGGGAATAAGGGAGAGAAATACATTTGGGAGATGGAAAGATGATAGAAGATGATATAATTCCAAGTTTGATGGCTAGTTTATGAACATAAAAGTATAAAGTTCAGGAAAGAAGGCTGGAATTCAAGATGAGTCATGGGCTGGCAATAAGGCTCAGCAGGTAAAAAAGCTTGCTGACAAGCCTCATAACATGAACACAACATGAGAGAACCCACTTTCACATCTTATCTTCTGACCCATCCTTTGAAATACACCTCATCATACATTAAAATGTAATTTTTTTTTCGAGACAGGGTTTCTCTGTATAGCCCTGGCTGTCCTGGAACTCACTCTGTAGACCAGGCTGGCCTCGAACTCAGAAATCTGCCTGCCTCTGCCTCTCAGCTGCTGGGATTAAAGGCGTGTGCCACCACTGCCTGGCAAAATGTAATATTTTTTATTGGTTTTATTTGTTTTTGTTTGAGACAAAGACTCACTACTTAGTCCTGACTATCTCTTAGAACTTACTATGTACACCAGGCTGGCCTTGAACTCACAGGCATCTACCTCCTCTGCCTACTGAGTGGTGGAATTGAAGCATATGCCACCACCTCTGGTTGTAATATATGTTTTAAATGATTTGATAGCTATTAAAGCAGAGCTGAGCTGGTTGTAATGGAGCATATCGGTAATCCCAGTACTTCAACAGTGGAGGCTGGAGGATTGGGAATATCTGGTTAGACTGAAATAACCATTAAAATACTGTCTCAAAATAAAGAGCCAGTACCTAAGGTCATGACATTTATCACCTTGGAAGAGACAGGACTGTACTCTTCAATGACCATAAAAAACTGGAATGTGGGCTCCTTTTCCATTATATGAAAGGATGAATAAATGAAGGTTGATGAAAACTGAATAATCAACTTTTGCTTTTTCCTTTCCACAGTTATTTACCGCTTAAACTTTTCATCATAAGCATTCATATGTTTTAAAAATGAAAAAAGCATTATGTCAAAGGAACACATTATAAAATTTCAAAAAAGAAATCACCTCTATCAGAAAATGTGGCTCATTTACACAATGGAATTCTACTCAGCTATTAAGAACAAAGACATCCTGAGTTTTGCAGGCAAATGGATGGAACTAGAAATTATCACCCTGAGTGAGGTAACTCAGACCCAAAAGAACATACATGGTATGTACTCACTAATAAGTGGATATTGATTTAAAAAAAATATAGAATACCCAAGATACAGTCCACAGAACTCAAAAAGAATAACAAGCTGAAGGGCTCAAGTAAGGATGCCTCAGTTCCACTTGGGAAAAAGAGAGCAATCACAAGTGGGGAGGAAGGGAGGAATGGGGGGATGGAGGGATGGAGGTGGGGGTAGTGGGGAGGAGAGGGGAACCTGATCTGGTATTGGGTGAGGGAAAAGGACTAAAGCTCTGAGGGCCAACAGAAAGAATGGAAACAGGCGCCGGGCGGTAGTGGCACATGCCTTTAATCCCAGCACTTGGGAGGCAGAGGCAGGCAGATTTCTGAGT
>NC_045030.1:104536171-104549222 GCF_008632895.1 Mastomys coucha | reverse complement strand
AAAAAAAAAAAAAAAGAATGGAAACAGGCAACCTCAGGAGGTAGGGAGTTGGGGGGACCCTCCAGAAAGCACCAGAGACTTAGGAGGTGAGAGACTCTCGGGACTCAAAGAGATGGACCCTAGATGAAATGCCAGACAGTAGGGAGAGGGAACATATAGAGCCCCCCTCCAGCAGGAAGATAAGACATCAAGTGAGAAATGGGGTTGCCATCCCACAGTCATAGTTCTGACCCATAATTGTTCCTGTCCGAAAGAATTACAGGGATGGAAATGGAGAGGAGCCTGAGGAAAAGAAGGTCCACCAACAGGCCCAAAGTAGGATCCAGCTCAAGGGGAAGTCCCAAGGCCTGACACTATTACTGAGGTTATGGAGTGCTCATAAAAAGGGACCTAGCATGAGACTCAATAAGCAGCTGAAAGAATCAGATGCAGATACTTGCACTCAACCAATGGACAGAAGCTGCTGATCCCTGTTGTTGAATTAGGGAAGGCTGAAAGAAGCTGAGGAGAAGAGCGATCCTGTGAGAGGACCAGCAGTCTCAATTAATCTGGACTGCTGAGATCTCTCAAACACTGGACCACCAAACAAGCAGTATACACCAGCTGATTGAGGCCCCCAACACACTTACAGTAGAGGATTGCTGGGTCTGTGTTCATTCAGAGATGGTGCACCTAACCCTCAAGGGACTGGAGGCCCCAGAGAGTTTAGAGGTCAGGTGGGTGGGGGTGGGGGCATCCACTTGGAGACAAGGGGTGGGTAGGAGGTGTGGGGTACGGAGCAGTTGGAGGTTGAATGGGGGTGGGAAATGGAATATGAAGTGTAAAATAATAAATTAATTTAATAAAAAAAGCTGAGAAACAGTATAGAAAAAATACCTGTATCTACACTATATCAATATTGTTTCTAGTTTATTCATGTTTCTTTTTAGTCTTTATCAATGTATTTCTAAAGACACACTTATATGGCTGCAACTGAAAATTATATGCTATTTTCTCGTGTATTCAATTTAGTTTTCCATTTTAATTCATTTTTCTTTTACCTCTTTTTCATAAACTATGTAATTCCATCTGGTTAACATATCATAATTTAGGTAGCTATTTTCCTACTGGGCCAAATATTTCCAACACTATCAGTAAGAACTTGACTGACATTCCTCTTCACTCTTTCCTCGGGACAGTGGCAGGAAACAGGGGGACACAGATCTGAAATATTTAGGAGATTGAACTTGTGTCCTCGGAAAGAACAGCAAGTACTCTCAAGTACTAAGCTTCTCTCCAGCTTAATTTACATTTTGATTTACATTGGTAAATCTTTTCAGGAAAAAAAAAAAGTAGTCTTAGAATGATTCCCAGAAACAATGCTTGCATTCAATCTCTGCCTGTGAGTAAAAAGTTCCATCTTCAAGTCCACAGCTCATGGATAAGGCCAAACCCTTTACTTCTCTGTAATTTTATTTAGGGCTTATGAACAACCACCAACTCATGTTACTCTTCTGCTACAGAGCTTCAGCTTAAGCCATGAAACTACCAGCCTATGCCATCTGAACCAAAATTACTATTGCTTTCCCCACACCTAGCTTCTGACATTTGCCCCGGTGCTGGCTACCTTCATATCAAGTTGACACAAACTAGAGTCATTAGAAAGGATGTGCAGGTCTGTTGGGCATTTTCTTAATTAGGGATTGATGACAGAGGGCCTATCACACTATGGGTGTTACCATCCCTAGGCCTTGGGTTTTATAAAAGAGAACAAGCTGAGCGAGGCATGAGGTACAAAGTCAGTAATCAGCATCCATCCATGGCTTCTATACCAGCTCCTGCCCCCAGGTTCCTGCCCTGTCAATGATGGACTACAGTGTAGAAGTATAAGCTGAATGCTCTCCACATGTACAACTTGCTTTTTGGTCATGGTATTTCATCAAAGCAATGGCAATTCTAAGACAACACCCAATACATTTCTAAAAATCTCTCCTTCTTCAACTTATGTAGCTTTAGTCTCAGCTCCAGCTTTAGCTCTTTATCTGTTACTCTGTTTTCAACCCACTGCTTTGTCCCTGAATTTATGGTTCATTTGTTCTTTCTGCTTCCCACCTTCTGCTTTCCAGACTTAATAGACTTCAAATCAACTCCTCAGGTTTGGACCTAGCTGTTCGGCCTCAGGGTTACTTCAAAAATGTACCTCTTGTCAAAGCGTGCCAGCCTTCCTGATCCCTGGTGCTGAAATATATTTTCTTCACTTCTTCATAAATCAACCTTTTCTCCAAACACCACTTTCATTTGAATTTTATTCCTTTGCATTATCCAACCCTGGGGAATAATTTAGAATGTCAGGGTAACAATGACTGTTCTTCAATGACTGTAGATTCACAGTCAAATCTAATAGATAATACTTTCAGGTTTCAGTACAAGATATAAAATCTAAATGTGATTTTTTATTGTAACTATAATTGCATAATTATAAAACAATAAAAATGGAATATGTTAACAGATATAACCAGTGCTGATAGTGTATCAGGGAAGAAATTATTCCAGACTGGCCAAATGAATTCACTTGTTTGTCCATATTAAAACTGACACTTTGAGTTGTGGGTGTAGCTCAACTCCCACAACTAATTCTTGCAGGGGAGGAAGTCACATTTGTAGGGGGGTTTCAATACATACAAAGGCCAGAGATTAACTTATGGCAGTTAGTTCTTTCCTTCTATCCTGTGGGGCCCAAAGATTAAATTCAGGTTGTCAAGCCCAGCAACAAGTGTCTTTCTTTACTCACTGAGCCATCTCACCAATCCCATACTAACTCTTGAACATGACTTTGTTGGCCAGCCACCCACACTGATTCGTTTCTAGTCTTATCTCTTGTTAGTCACCTTCATGTGCACAATACAAACTCTAGTTTATATTTTCTATTTTGAATGCCATTTCTTAATCAGTGGCTTTGAGGTATTTTCCTGGACTGAGTATTTTACATGCATAAAATCTCAAACGATCTTCACAAGTGTTTGCTATGTTTGGGTATCATATAATTACCAATCTATCCTTTCCCTGTCTTTACAGATGAAGACTCCGTTGCTTTGGGATTTGAATGCAAATTCAATATCACTCTGTAGTTCATATTCTTAAATACATAGTTATTGTATTTACCACCATCTCTGAGGCCTAAATTAAATGGGATTCTGTGCTTTAGAGAGGACCCAGTTTTCCTTTGTTAATACTATAATTAGTAGCCCAGGAGGTCTGGTTTAACCCCCTGCTGGAAGAGTGTGATTGTCAACAACAGACTGACATTTGCTTTTTTTTTTTTTTCTTCATTTTAGATTGTAACAATTTATATGTTCAGGTCTGAGAAAGCAAGCACTTGAGAAGGCTGCTAATTTTCTTCCATATACTTTGTCTCCAATTAGAATATACTGTCATCAAGTAAATGGTAGTAATTTCTTTATCATCATATGGTTTCAACATCTAGACATAATTTAGTGAAGGAAAAGAAAAGATTATGTTTTTCACCTCAAATATGCTTTTCCAATACAACAGAACTCTTAAGACATCAGTGGTCTGCAGCCTATGAAGATGTTCCCCACAATGCTGACAGGAGCCTGATATGGCTGTGTCCTGAGAGGCACTGCCAGAGCCTTCCAAATATAGAGGCGGATGTTCACAGCCAACCATTGAACAAAGCAGGGGTCCCCAATAAAGGAGTTAGAGCAAGGACTGAAGGAGTTGAAGGGGTTTGCAACCCCATAGGAAGAACAACAATATCAACCAACCAGACCCCCCAGAGCTCCCTGGGACTAAGCCATCAGCAAAGGAGTACACATGGCTACAGCTGCATATGTAGCAGAGGATGGCCTTGTCATGCATCAATGACAGGAGAGGTCCTTGGTCCTATGAAGGCTCGATAGATGCCCCAGTGTAGAGGAATCCAGGGTGGGGAGGTGGGAGTGAGTGGGTGGGTAGAGGTACACTCTCATAGAAGCAGGGGGGGGATGTGATAGGGTGTTTCCTAGAGTAAGGGAAAGAGGAATGTAAACATTTGAAATGTAAATAAAGAAAATATCCAATAAAAAAAAGTTGAAATGACCTCTGTAGCTCAGTGTTATAATTTTTAAAATAGGATCATGACTTGTGGGTCTTACACACATACTAAATCTTATCTCTTTTTACTCACCTTCTTCTAGCTAATACAAGTTCTTGTTTATATTTTCTATTTGGAATGCCATTTCTTAAGCAGTGGCTTTAGGATATTTTCTTGAGCTCTAATAATCCTCCCTTGATCATAGAGTTATTGTAAGAATTCAATTTTTAAATACATGCAAAGTGAAAAGCATATAATAAGGGTTAATAGTTCTTATTATAAAATACCATAATTATATTATAAATATTTGGCAAATTTTTGAGATGATATTTAAAGGAATACAGGCACCTATTTAGAAAAATAACCCATAGGTTCATGTTACTTTCTCATTTGTGGGAACAAACAGAATCTTCCCGTGTGGCCCCAAGCTAAAGAAAAGTTTTTTCCTCAAGAATTCCAGTTTTTGACAGTCACCACACAATGCTAGGGCGTCTCTAGACTCCGCATTTGTGTACAGAGCTGTAAATGACCTAGTGGGCAGGATTCTATCAGCAAACACTGAACATTTGCCTGAACCATCCATGTGGCAGCATTGTCTTCAGCAATTCCACGGCCCATGAGCAGATCAACTCGACTCTTTAGCAAATGATACAAAAAGAAAGCTCTCCTTTTACATCACTACAAAGCCAGCATTGCTTTATGTACCAATAACAATGCTTCCTATTTTTATGCTGCTATTGTTTTGTTTGTCTGTTTCGCAGCACTGGAGATTGAATGCAGGACTTTGTGAATATTAGACAAGCACTCTACCATTGAGCTATGCCCCCAGATTGCTACTGTGTTTTTATTTATGTTTTTTTACAAAAACATATCTCAACACATTTTTTTTTTTAAAAAAAAATAAAGTTTCAAGACTTAACAATTAAATAAATGCTATCAAAATTCAGGATTTTCCGGTCAGGAGACACAAGGGGTTAAAATGAAGCTCCTTTGCTCTATTGCAGTTAAAAGAATACCCCTCTTGGAAATAACCTATTCAGAAATAATTGAAAGCACACCATTGTTCTTCAGTGGGGTATTGATGTATCTTTTCTAGTCACTGTTAAGCTTTATCACATTGGTGACAAATATAAAAATAAATACTCAAGCTTCATGAATGACTTCACATCTTTAAATTTTATATTAAGTGTTTCATGAAAACCACAACCCAAACAGTCATAAACTAAGCTAGATATTCATATTTGAAATCTGTAAAGAACCAGCCATATCTTCTGTTTAGTAGCAGCGGCAGGTTGAAGCAACAAATACTGCCTTTAATACAGAGTGAAATAAAGCGTTGTATGTCTCTCAACTGTCTGCCGGAGCCATAAATGTTGAAGGCACTTGAAGTATAACAAAGCTTCAGAAGCAGCAGTCAGCATCAAATTGTTTTTTACGGCGTGCTTCCTACTTTAAGGCAGAGCAAAACAATCAGCTGCCATTTGCCATTAAGTACAGAACTGCAATCATGAACAGTGCTCTATGTAGAATCTGCTGTAATAATCATTGCCCTGTAATTCCAAGTGCATTAAGATGAATACAGATTTGGAAAGACATGGCAGGTAACATTCTCACAGCAGAGGCACAAGAGTTGTAGTGTGGCTTCTGGGTATGAGGCTGAAGATATCTCTGCAATTTTTTCCTTCATCATTGCTTAGTGATAGAATAAAAAGCATAAGATCTCACTATCAAAATATATTAACTGCGACAGAAACCAACCAGTTAAATAATTATTAAATACATATACATTTAATTGTATATATAGTATATATTTAATCTAATGTGGACTTATTATTAGCAAAATGCAGAGAAAATATTCTTGCCACAAAATATTTGCATTATGCTCACTTTGTCAGCACACATGCTAAGATAAAAATGATACACAGGAGATTAGAATAACCTCTGCACAACAGCAAATGTTTGCTGTGATAGAGACGCAAATTATCTTGATCAGATCATTACAGGGTATACATATATTGAAATGACACACAGTGTCACACAAATATGTACAAATACACCATGTCTGTTGAAAATACAAAATATAAAAAAGCTTAAGCACCAAAAACTATATTGTTAGACATACAAATCATATGCATTAAATAAGGACAAATAATAGATAAATAGTTAAACTGCGATATAGGTTATATTAAATAATAGTAACTTGAACAACAGAAACAATTGATAGGATTTTAAGTTGGACTGGCTGCAGTTTAAGCTAGCAAAGAAGGTGTAAGCAAAGACAACAGGATAGGTGAGTGTGAGAAGGAAGAATGAACTAACAGAATTATTAATAAGCAAAAAGACCTCAAATTTGCTACATAATTCAAGGTAGTCATGAACTCTAGATCCTCCTGCCTCAGACTTTCAAGTTCTAGGATTACAGGTGTGCACCACTATAACCAGATATAGTAGTGGCTCTGAAAATATATATATATATATATATATATTAGGATTTGTCTTAGGGTTTTACTGCTATGAACAGACACCATGACCAAGGCAACTCTTATAAAGGACAACATTTAATTGGGGATAGCTTACAGTTCAGAGGTTCAGTCCATTATCATCATGGTGGGAGCATGGCAGCAACCAGGCAGACTTGTATGCTGAAGGAGCTGAGAGTTCCATATCTTGATCTGAAGGCAGCCAGGAAGAGACTGACTCTTCCACATTGGGCAGACCTTGAGCAGTAGGAGCCCATGAAGGGAGCCTACACAGTGACACGCTTCCTCCAACAAGGGCACACCTATTTCAATAAGGCCATACCTCCTAATAGTGCCACTTCCCATGGGGCAAGCATATTCAAACCACCACAGGTTCTCTGGAGGAACAAAGAGAGAAAGAACATTTATTAGAATGGCTTACGGGCTGTGATTTAGCTAACACAAAAATGTCTGTCTACTAATGGAAGGTCCAAGAATCCAGTGGCTGTTCAGTCCACAAGGATGGATGTTTCTGCTGTCTTTATGATATGCCAGAATCCCAAAGAAGTATGCTATTATGCTAGTGAAGGAATGGACTTACAAGCAAGAATAAGAGCAAACAGACAGAGGGCAAGTTTCTTTCTTCCATGTCCTTTATAGCCATAACAAGTCCACTCCTTGTCAACTTGACACACAGTCATATCTTCTTATGTTATACTCAATTTCCAAATGGAAGTAATAAGCACATAATTATACATAACATGATATAACTATCCCTCATACAACAATAAATTATACATTTTAGACTAGTTGGCAATGCCCTTTGAAGGACATTGAGGGATATCACAAGCTTACATATGGTAATTACTGATATTCTCTTAATTTATGTTATATTACATAATAAAGAAATCAAGGAAAGAGCATAAATATCTACAGGAACATATGCTTAACTAAATATAACACTTGTGTCAACTACAACCCTCATTTCTGCTGGCATTTATAATTATTTTCCTCTACTGCCCATTCTGTAATTCCTCCACTGTCAGAAAGCACCTCAGCAGGTCTTGGCCTTTCTCCTGGAGTAGTGACTCATACCTTCATTCCTGAAGGATCTGTGCCATTTTTCATCCTGCCTAGACTAGGTTATTGTAGTTTCCTGTTGACTTTAACCACTAGATATGGTAGCACCAAGAGACACCCTGAAGGATCTCCTGCACTCCAGATATAATTTTTCTTACCTCCATTGTGGAGAAGCAATCCAATTTCCTCTTGGTAATCTGGATAAATTATCCCTCCTAACAATGTTATTCCTTTCTGAACCTGTCAGCTTAAGGTCAAAGTGGACAGGTGGAAGTCTGCACTTCCAGCTCAATAAAATATTTGTTGTGTCTCCTGGTAGGAGCACTCCAACCTCTGGGACCAAAACCTCTAAGTTGGCAAAACTTAAGGTCACGGGATCAGGAAGCAAACATTTTCCTAGTGAGCCAGTAGGGGTGATAGTGAATAGAACTATTCCCTTTTCCACTCCTTGATTCCAGATGCATGCAAGTTCACAACCAAGAATAACTATCACAGTCAGAAACTGTCTTGCCACGTTATCCAAATAACTTTGGCCAATGCTTAAGTTTGAAAGCCCCTAATGTGGAAGAGTGGAAAATAGATATAGAGAAATGAGGATTATGATAGCATATGGGCCTTGAAAGTCAAGCAGAGGGTATTTCCTTGGATGTACTAACAAATGATTGCTTGGGGGTTTGGAGAAAGCAAGTAAAAATTATTACTGCAATAGCTGACCAGAGAAAAGGGAATCTGAGGAAGGCTGTAGTAGTCATTCCATTCACTGTTAAGTGATAAGGGTCTATCCTTAGTTAGCAATATCAGAAACGGGGAAAACCTGTGAGCTCAGCATTGTTCTAAGTCCTTTATACATGTAAACATACTTAAATTTCATAGCAATCATAAGATTAATACTGCTATCATTTCCATTTCACAGAAGAGGAGCTCAGGCATCAGAGCTAAAGGGGGGGCATAGTAATTAGGTTATATATAATATTTCTTACTTTTTCCCTGATGTAAATTCTACCACATCTCAAGTACATAGATGGCCCTGCCTAGGCCTCCTCCTGCCCATTTCTGAGCTCTAAGGAAATATAGATAACCAGGGAATTTAAAATTAATTATTTTTACTTTGGAATGCTTTTAGAATGTGAGAAACATACCAGAGCACTTTATAATTCAGTTCACTGTTGTTTGATTCAAAATTTTAATGTACTATATAATTATCTCAATTATGGGTACATAATAGATGGGAACATCTCAATATAGAAATGATTCAGAGTTCATATATTTTTAAATGCTAACAAATACACTGAGATTTCAGAATTTAAAAATAGTACAATGTGTAGGGGTCCACAAAACCACCCTCAAGATCAGGGATTAGCTAGAAATATTCACAAGACTCAAAACATAGTTGTATTTATGGCTGACATTTATAACAGCAAAATGATTGAGCAAAGTAATAGAGGGAAAAATTCACGGGGTGAAATATGAAGGAAAACAAGCACAAACGTCTTAGAATCTCCAAGTAGAGTTGTATAGACATATGTGATTCCTGCAATACTGGATTATCACTATCTATCAAAGCAGCCCATTCCTCAGTGGCAACGTTTTCTCTTGGGAGCTGCTGATATAGATATTCACTGCCTATTGTGTACCAGGACTCCTGTCTTCCAGAAAGGAGATCAGGGAGCCAAGGTTCGGACATTCTAGGCATATTAAGCCAACCTAATCAGCTAAGGTATTATGGAAACGTACCAGAAGTCTAAACTGCCAGATACAAGTGAAGGTACAACTCTATAAGCAACTCTTACTGAAAGAGCACAATCTCAGGATGTGTTGTATTGCACTGAACTCTTGCCTGCACATATGGCATGCTGGAGCACCAGAGAATCTAAAACTATAAAATTGTGTCTCACATCCAATCTGTTTGATTCTGTCTCAGATACCTGTATAACTATAAGCATTTGATGGATTAAAAAAAATTAATCAATAACTCTATGAAACCATGCAAATAAATTTATAATTGCTTTCTACCCCACTTAACAACTTGTTTGGGCCGAGCTGAGGTGGTGCACACCTTTAATCCCAGCCCTTGGGAGGCAGAGGCAGGCAGATTTCTGAGTTCGAGGCCAGCCTGGTCTACAGAGTGAGTTCCAGGACAGCCAGGGATATAACAGAGAAACCCTGTCTCGAAAAACCAAAAAAGAAAAAAAAAAAAAAACTTGTTTGGACACATGAGAATGTCTTTGACTATGGCCATTCTCTTTCTCTCTAATACTATCAAGGAGACTAGATTTCTCTGAAATAATGACCAATATTTGTCTACATATGACATTCTACTAGATTTATTCTATAAAATTCTTTTGTAAATTTGATTGTGGAATGTGTGATGGAATTTGAGGCAAAGAAAAATACCTTTGGAGCCATTTTACACAAAAATAACACATTTGTCCTGGTGAGTATGTATTATAGTGATGGGTGCTGTCAAGCTTCTGATAAATGATACAGATGAATAAATTCATATACTATCAGCTTTCTTCCACCTAGCTCATCATATCAATCTCTGAAAGACATTAACTATTAGGCACATTGCTGAAGTTACCTGTCGTTACCAAAGCCACCTAAGGAAGCTCTAACTATATATTAATATCTGTGTAATCCAGTGATTTAAATCATCATTGGAATTCAGATTTAAAGCATTTCACCTGACAATATTTATCTAGTATGCTCCCACTATAAACCAAGCAAAGTGAGGCACTCATTCCCAAGTATAACGCAGACACCATAGAAACAACAAACTTGTGTCATTAAAAGTTCAAAATTGCTAGGGCTAGGAAAGACTTTCAAGGTTGGCTGTTTTGTTTAGAGAAGAGGCAGTTGTGTCTCAGGATGGTAAAGCAATGGTCCAAGGTCACAGAGGGTTCGAACTTGAAAGTAATCCTTTAGTTTCCTAATTAGGCACTCAAGTCTACCATTGGGCTACTGTCACTCACAGTAGGCATAAGTTAAAGTGAGTATGGAGAAAGAATCTAAGTCAAGGGCTAATTCAGTCATGACTTAGGAAAAGGGACCACCTGTTAAATGGCCAATAATGTTCTTTAATTTTTCCAATCTTTTTCTCTTTGAAATTCTTTAACAATTTCATACTTAGTTTTCAACCCCCATTACCCATCCCCTGACTCTCTCCACCACTGAAACTTTTCTTCTTCCCAAGCAGCCCACTCCTACCTTAGTGATGTTTTCCCCAGTTCAATTATGGTTGCTTGCATGTGCAGGATGTGTGGTGGTTTTTGTTTGTTTGTTTGTTTGTTTTGGTCATTTATACTTGCATTCTAGAAATGTTCAAATGTGATGAGTTCTGCAGAAAAGATATCCAAATAAATTTACTTCTCCAGAAATCACAGTACCTTGTCCTCTTAATCCCTAAGAGTGATAGATTCTTGTGGCAAAAAGAAAATATTACTTTGAAAACTGTAAATGCATTGCTGACAAACCTGCCTACTTGAATTCAAGTCTTTAGATCCCCTGTCACATGATAGAAGGAGAGGACTGACTCTTAGAAGTTAACCTCTGCTTTCCATAATATGAAAACATACAATAACTAAGTACATAAATACATACATGCAATTTTTAGGTCTTTTAAATTTTGTTTTGTTTTTTTGAGACAGAGTCTCATAGAGCATTCTGTCATAGAGCTGTTCTGGAAGTCATTATATAGACCAGACTAGCCTTGAACTCACAGAGATCCATCTTTCTCTTAAATGTTGGGGATATAAAGGCATATACCACCACACCTAGAAATAAATATAATTTTTAAAAATCCTTGTATTAAAACAATACTGAACATTCAAAAGACATTGTAAATAGTATTCACGGATGAAATTAAAAGGTAACTACTCTTTCTAATTATCTAAGACAGTTTGGCATCTGCATAAGGTATTAAATCACTAAATAAGTGTGGCTTTTGGATATTTTTCATTAAGGAATATTTGATAGAAATGATCTCTATCACATCATGATGTACAAGGATGCTAATGTTGCCTTTTTTTAAAGACAGATCCCATACTGGCCTCAAACTCCTGATCCTCTTGTCTCAGCCTCCCAAGGGGGCAGGTTACAGATCTTCACAAACATGCCAGGCTGTAGAATATCTATGTTCAAAATATTTAAAGCAGAGTTAGATTTTTCTGAACCCATAGCTGAGGTTGGCCTCACACTCACAGCATTCCTCTTGCCTCAGCCTTCTAAGTGCCAGGATTAGAGGTATACTACCATGCTAGATGGAAAGAATTTTTCAATAGAAACAGACATAATCCTAGTTAGTTTTCAAGGTGGTATTTTAATTGCACTTGATCTATAGTTACTTGTGTTGATAGGTTAAGCTTTTAAATGGAAGAATGTCAAGCAAATATGAATTTGTTTTATTATTTACCCTCTGCTTGTGTGACATATCACTATTTGAAAGGATATGAATCTGACTAACTTGGAAAAAATCAAAGGACTCTTACTCTACAGGGAGGCATTATTTAATTTTTTGCAGTGTACATAAGCCAAAACAACTGCATTTCCTGTGTATCTGTGAATCACAGTTGTTAACTGAGATTCCATGATCAAACATGGCAACATTATATATTTTGAACGAGGTTCTTTTTCGGTGAATAAAAGAATCTATGACTCAGGATTCTTTTAAAGGGTCAATTTTTTTGTTTTGGTTAGTTTTTTGTTATTGTTCTATGAGATAGGTCTGGCCATGTAGCCCAGGCTTACCTCCAACTCTCTTCAGTCTTCTTGCCTCCAACTGAATGCTGCGATTATAGTCATGCACTATTATGCATGGCTAGACTCAAAAAAAAACCATTCTATAGTTTTACAACATTGTGGCTAAGAGTAATTAGTGGGATTATTTCACTAAACTCTTTTAATTACCTGAAGTATAGAAATGAAATTATTAAAAATTCATGAGCTCACTCAATAGGAAAATTGGCTCTTCCTCTGGCTGCTCTGAATTAGCTAGTTTAGAGAACTCAGCTGACAATGCACACACTGCCCGTGCTGCCCTTGCCTTCATTGGAGAGCATCAGCAGGAACCTTGCAGGCTGGTGCATTTTTGTGATTTTATTATTTTATATGTAAGTTGCTGGATTTTAAATTCACTCGTTTTAAGAACTTCTGTGTCACTGTGCAAACCTCCTATGAACACATAGGTGATGAATTTTTACAGACATTATTTTTACTCTATATTATGCTGCTAAGCCATTTTATGGATCTGTCAGTAGACTGCCTAAAACATGTGAACCAAGGAGAGCCATGCGGAAGAACTTCAAGATTTAAGAACAGCATGGGGGAAATTACTATCCTCTACAAATGAAGTTTTTATTTCATTTTACTCTGGGATTTGAATACTTTAAAGTGAACCTTTAGACAGCAATGGAGAAAGCATTTTTCTTTGCCCTTCTTCTTC
>NC_045030.1:104534931-104536066 GCF_008632895.1 Mastomys coucha | reverse complement strand
AAATGATCTTGCATATTTTTAATGTTTCCAGTTCTCTTGAATTCAACCCCCAAAAGACCATCAAGATGGGCAAGTATATTAACAAATGGGAACTTGAGTTTTAAAACTTGTTTTTATTAAATAATGAATTGGCGGTGTTTTAAAAAATACATACAGAAACGAAGAATCACATGTCTCGGGACTAGAAACATAGCACAATTATAAAGTAGTTACTTAGCACATATGAGGCCTAGAATTTGACCCTGACAAAAATAAAAAAAAATCACATACTTCTGAAATATGCTATCTCTACCCAGTTTGTGAAAATCATGAATCCATGCCAAATTGTATTGCCTTTGCTCTCTCTGCAGACATAGCTTCTAGCCAAAGTTTGCCCTTATTGTTGCTTTGCTTTCCTTCCTAGTTTTTCCCATATATTGTGTCTTTAGCTATTTATATCTGGATATACTTTATAGAAGTAGTATTATAGCACAGGTACTTTGGGAGACCCATTCATTTTCTCTCTCACTATCATGTTATTAAGATTGCTTCACATCATTTCATGTAGCTATCATTTCATTCATTTTCATTCCTCAAAACAATCTATTTTATGACTACAATGCATTTTTACAAACAATCCTCTAAGAATCTTTGATTTCTTTAAAGGTTTTATCTATTACAAATAGTGTTGTTCCATTTCTCTTGATGCATGCATGTACAAGTTTCTCAAGGAAAATAGATTTCAAACATTTCTTGGTAGCAGACAAACTTTAGGGTAGACCCCAAAATTCAGGCATTTGTATAGCTAGTTCCCTTGTAGAATGCGAAGAATTCTATGATATGGATATGATTAACTACTGCTATGTGTTTGTTTGTTTGTTTGTTTGGGTTTTTGAGATAGGGTTTCTCTGTGTAGCCCTAGCTGTCCTGGAACTTGATTAGTAGACCAGGCTGGTCTCAAACTCAGAGAGATCCACCTGCCTCTGCCTCTCAAGTGCTAGGATTAGCTTGTGCTAGCACACCCAGCATGCTATAGTTTGTATATGAAATATACATGTGGGTTCCTAAGTTGAATGCTTGGTTCAGAAAGTGGTACTATTTTGGAATATGGGGCTATGGGGTCTAGCTAGAGCAAGTAGCTACAGGTTTTTGTTTG
>NC_045030.1:104530501-104534921 GCF_008632895.1 Mastomys coucha | reverse complement strand
TGTACTTTTATATTTAAAAACACACACAAACACACAGAGACACACACACAGTGATCACTTTTAAATGAATCATGAACTTGAACATTAAGTGTCTTTTAAGCATCTTTTGGAAACTAAACGGCAGAGAGCCCCCAATAGAGTTAAAACTGCTATGAATGCCGCCCTGTTTTTTGTCTTTTCTGGGGAAATAAGAGGAAGCATCTTCAAACCATAAAGGACATGATTCTTCCCAAGCCTAGCTTAATCAATTAGTGAATATACTGGGGTCAATTACAAGAGTATGGTTGAGGATACTCATAGGAAAGGCACTATGGCTGAAAAAAATTTATCACAGACAAGGCCATCCTAGCATGGGTGATGATTGCTTACTGTCCATACAACCTTGAGGGGAGTGCTCTTATGAATATTGTAAGTTTCTAGTGCTTCCTTTGCCTTCTGAGACTCATGATCCCCTCTCCTTATCCTGGGAAGAATGTTTCAATTCACAGAATTAGTTACAATTCATCTCTTTGTGTTAAAGACCTGGTCTCAAGAATGGTGATCTATTGGTGAGTAGTAGGACATTTGAGAGATAGGGATTTATGTGAGACTCTTAGATCATTGAGGGTATAAATCTAATGGGAATGCCTCAACTATACTTCATCACTTTGTTTTTATTCCTGCTGACACAAGAAATTTTGTGTCCAATGTCATACTGCCTTTGACATTGGTCTAAAGCCAACAAGCTGGTCTGGGATTAGAGCTCTATAACAGTGAGCGAAAATATCCTTTATTCTGTGTAAATTAATTTTAGCTGCTATTTTGTTACAGAAATGTGAAGCTGACTAACATGCAAGATTTGGATTATATAATTGAAGAAGACAGTAATTGATTTTAGTGTAGCTTTTTAATGTCATGGACTGGTTTGCACATCTGAATATTTTCAAATGTAATTTTTAAGCTTTACTACATAACATTTTCCCTCACAATGTTTAAAAGAGGACTCCTCTAAATTTTCATATGCACAATGGTTTCAAGGCTAGGAAGATTTGGTACTCAACTGAAAATATTAAAAGAAACAATACCTATGCTACAGATGAAATAAAATTATATTTACTGCAAGATTTACATAAATCTAATCAATACATAAAAAGCTAATGTAGATAGTAGTAATTGTGTTAAAAAAAAACCAAATGAGGCCCTTTTTGTTGTTTGTTTTCAGAGAAGATCTCCTGTATATAGTGTAAACTGGTCTGGAACTCACCATCTAGCCAAGGCTAACCTACAAGTTGTAGCAATCCTTTTGCTTCAGCCTCTCTGGTGCTATGATTATAGTTATGAACTACTTCCCCAGAAAGTTAGAGAAGCTGTAACATAACAAATAATCCTTATCTGAACAAAACTAGAAACATGCTAAGATTGTAGAATACCAAATAAGACTGTAGAATACCAAAGTCACAAAGGCAGTTTGGGAAAATATGAAGGAGATTTCCACATTATCTTTATAATCCCTTTGGCCAGAATGGGTTTCTTATCTTTATCTCTGCACCCATACTGTACAATTGTTGAAATTCACTTGATAGGTTAGACATTTTTCTTTCAATGACCTTCTCTATATTAGCATTTCCTCCCCTATTGTTTCCTTAGTTGTGAATATGGCCACAGAACTTGCCTTGCTGTTCTTAATTTATTTCCTGTTGCTCTTCTGTACCAGACTTTTTTTGACTTGTACATCTAGCAATTGTGTTTCATATTCCATTGAAGGCTAGTGAAATGTTGAAATGTGGATTTCTAAACTTTGTGATAATTGTAAGAGACCTCCTAGAACTTAAAGGAAAGTATGTAAATATAAAAGATTCCCTTTCCTTCTTCATGGACATTATATGGGTTTTCTTTCTTTCATTCATTCAGACACTTGTATAATAAGGCACTGTAACATTTAAAAAGCACTGTAATTGGTACAAAAATTAAATGTCACAGTAATGGATCATTGTCCTTTAATGAATTCAAACTTTAGCAAAGGGCATGGAAAAGTAAACAAGTAATGAAAAGCAGAGTAAGAGATATACCAAATAGAAGAATAAAGAGATTGAGTTGGTGAGAGAGAAGAATATCATTTTGACATAAAAAAGTAGATGGCCTGAGTCTGTAAGGATAGAATTCCAATATGAGAAAAATGAGACTCTGTGTTGGGAGGAGCACTCTAGGTTAATGAACCAGAAAAGATGCCAGTACAAGAATGTTTTGCAGTACAGTAAAAGGAATGTAGTGGCAGGTGAGGTTGTGGGGGTAGGGCAAGTTAAGATTATGGCAGTCTGGTAATTATATTACAATGAATGCTTACTAAGTCTTATGCCATAATAAGCATACAGCGCGATCTGATGGGCTTTATGCGGTACACATTTTATAAAGGACGAAGCAAGAGTCTGAGGTTAGCCTTATAGCTAACAAGGAGGAAGTATCTCGCAAAGATTCAGACACACATCTGCTTGACTCACAGGCCCTGATCTTAATTGCTAGGCCCTGCTACTTCCGGATATCAGAGTTTATTTTGTAAGTAATAAGAAGACACCTGAGGAGCATGACTATGATTTACCTTGTGTTAGGAAGCTAACTGGCAACAGTGAGAAGGGTGACTGGGTGACTGAGAAGGGATACTAAAGAAAAACAAAGAACCTGTTTGAAGCTAGGGAACAGTTTATGTAAAAGATAGGAGGGACTGGAAATGGTAGTAGTGGAGGAAATGAGAAGGAGAGGGCAGACTGAATATTATAGGGTAGATTGGAGAGGATTCAGTGATTGGGTAGATGTGAAAGAAGTAAGGAGCCTGCTAATCATGATGACTGAGAAGATGCCATAGAGGGTCTTGGGCTAGGTGGACGAGAAGTTTGGGAAAAGGGAGTGAGTATCATCTGGAACATGTTGCAGTTAACGGTCTGGCAGACCACATAAACAAATATTGGCACCTGAATTCAATGAACCATTTTTAAAGTTCTTTATCTAAAAATATACACGATTGCAGAATTTTAATCATAAAAAGTCTTCATTTAAGTCAAAGTAGCAGCTCATTCATTTTCCTTGGCATTTTAAACCACAAAGAGTGTCGTGACTGCCACTATCTAAAGGGCCCAATATGCATCAGCTGCAAGTTGTATACAAATGATTCCAGTGTCACACAATCCTTGTTACAATTCCTAGTGTCTGGTATCATTGTTCAAATGTTGGCAAGGATATTGATGATGATGAGTTTGAATTTTAATATATCCAAGGGTTTTAGGAGGAGACTTTTCTTTCAACATATTCAGTAACTGTGGCTACAAAATATTACCTGAAGTCCTCCCCATACCAATCTTTACTGAAACACTTTGCTTAAAGATACTATATATAGTGGTTGGAAATGTTTGTATTTAATACAATTAAACACAAAGGTAGACCACTTAAATAAGATAATGTACAATAAATTTGAGGAAAGTAAATAACTCTGAGATAAATGAAGAGAATTTTGATCATCACAAAACAATATAGACTTATTAGAATAAAAACAAATTTCCTAAGTAAAGGAATAAAGGCACATCATGAAATATTACAAAGGAATCCTTGTGGCCTGGCATGGTGGCTCATGCCTTTCATCTCTGCAGTACACAGAGAGACCTTGTCTCAAAAAAAGTAAAACAACAATAAAAAAGAATATAAAAGTGAGCAAAAGCTGTAAATAAGTATTTCAAAGAGGATATATCAATTATGAAAATATATTTTAAAGTGCTCAATTCATAAAATTGCAACTAAAAACAGAAAAATTAGAAGTGTGGAGATGTCATTATATAACAGAACACAATAACCCCAAACGTTCATTTATAAGAAGACAGAGAAACATATGAGGCATATTTATACAAAGGAATACTACATGATAATAAAAATATATAATACAATTTTATGCAAACATCACATTTTCACAAACAGAATGTTGGCAAAAATACTATATGTAACAAAAATCATAATAAAACAAAAATACGTGTGAGCTGGGAATGGTGATGGTGGTGCACATATAATTCTAGCACCTAAGAAGACGAGGCAGGAAAAACATGCATTTAAAGGCAGAGAAGATTATGTAATGAGGCCTTGTCTCAGGAAAAAAATAGTGGATAGGGTCAGTAAGATGTCTCAGGTGTTAATACTACATGCTGCTAAGCCTGCTGACCTAAGGTCCATCCCTTCCATATGGTAAAAGGTTCAAAATATCACATGAGTAGTGAAGAGCATGTACTCTCCTTCCAGAGAACCTGAGTTCAATTCCCGGCACCTACATCAATCAGCTCACAATCACCTACAAACTCCAGCTCTCTCTGCAGGCACCTACACTCACATATACCCCTCCAAACAAACACACACACACACACACAAACACATCTAAAAAATAACAAGTTTTAAAACCCATATGAAG
>NC_045030.1:104525258-104530309 GCF_008632895.1 Mastomys coucha | reverse complement strand
CTTCTGGTGCGTCTGAAGACAGCTACAGTGTACTTATATATAATAATAAATAAATCTTAAAAAAAAAACATATGAAGGACTTGGGGATGTAGTTGAGTTAGTAGAATGCTCAATGTCCTGGGTAGGATCTGCAGTCCTGCATAACCTGCTTGTTGTGGCACATGAGTGGAAACACAACATTCGGTAGGTTGAGAATCAGAAGTTCAACATCTTTCTTGGCTCCATTCCAACTTGAGGCCAACCTGAGATATAAGAGAAACTGTCTCAAAAAATAAATAATAATTATGCTCAAAAGGCAAAGGCTGGGAGCTCATGGTGAAATGAAGGCCTGATGTAAGGATTTGCCAGATTATGCCCAGTATGAGCTGAACTACTGCCCTGAAAGTTCCCAACCTTTGCCTTGGTTTCCTTCTCCTATATAATGCTCGGGCTATAGTAAGTACTCTGAAGACAGAATTAATTCAGCAGGTCTGTGTATTTACCTGAGTTGCCATGCTATTAGTAAGACTCATTCTTATTCTGCTTTCTTCACTTTAAATGGCTTACCAGGATGACCAGCTGGACAGAGTCCCTTTGGACTCCCTGGAGTCACAACATTTGCCTGCACATACCTCTGACATGTGAAGTACCACCATTACATTTGTTCAGGTGTATTCTAGCCTTAGTGCTGAAAACACATTATATTTAAAATCCTAAATTTATAACATCTTGTATTGATTATATACTTGGATAATGATTTTTCTACCCTAATCCTACCCAGAAGCAAACTGTAGAATGAGTTGTGTTTCAGAAACTTCCCATGGTATGTCAATTCTCTTATCATTTAAATTTATGCTTAGTGGTAGTAGTAGTAGTCGTGATAGTATTTTTGAAACAGAATCTCATATAGCCCAAGCTGGCACAGAAATCCCTATGTCACCAAAGATGACTGTAAACTTCAGATTCTCCTGCTTCCATCTCCCAAATGCCAGAAATTAAGTGCAAATGCCAATATGCCTGGCCTACATTTATTATTTAATAAACAAAAAGAATATTATAAAACCACTCAAGTGCTTATATCTGTATATGTTTAGGGTTGATCAGAAGATTCATCCATGGAGAAGACTGACTCTTCCTCTCTTTGCAGTCATTAATTGCCTGTAACTCTTTCATCTGCTGCTTAAAATTTTAGAGAATTGTAATCACTATAGGATCTTCTTAGTTTTAATAAAATGAAATGTTTCTTCCAGTGCCCTCATTCTTCCTTTGACCTTTGCTTTAAACATTACACAGTATAGACAGATTCCTGAGTAAATCTTACTTTTGAGCCTGCAGTCCTTATTTATCTCATATTATAAAAAGATTATATGAAGGGCAATGATATTTCAATTTAGGAGTAAAGGTTAAGGAAATTGGACTTATTTAGCTTTGAAACTGGATTAGTTTATAGATGTGGGGAAGAAGGATTGAGAGGTTTTAAATAAAAGATTTGGAGTAGATGAAAGGGTAGATAGGATTGCACAACTGTTATCCATTTCTACTTAAAATGAAAGGGAATAGACATGTTGGGGTAAGAAGGATCTTTGCCCTGGGAGTGCAGAAGTTATATCAAGCCTTCAGAATTGATGTATTTGGTGCTGTTATTAAGACAGCCTTTGAAAAGAATTACAGAGATCCTTTCTTGACTGCAACGCTACAGAATAGAATGCATATTAATTTAAAAATTGTATATTATTTTATATAATAATTATTCTTCTCTTTTCTCCTTATAATTACTTATTCAAATTTCATAAGACCTGGGAAGTAGACATTATAACCTATTAAGGACAGTATTGTGTTCACTTATAACCATGTAAGGATGAGGAAGCTGAGTTTGAATTTCCAAACATCAAAGAAGTTAGCAGGTAGTAAAATTTGATTATTCAAACTGCTTAATAGATATAATTTTACATGACATAATTCACCCCTTAAAGCATACAATTCAATGGATTTTAGTATATTCATAGAGTTTTACAACTATACCACCATCAAATTCAGAACATTTCTATCACCTAAGAAAAAGAACCTAATCCTAGCTGTAGGCAATCACTAATGTAGTCTTTATATTTGCCTACTCTGAATCATGCTCTATATGGTTTTCTGGGTCTTCTGACCAAGCAGAATGTTGTTAAGGTCCATCCATCTTGTACCAACACTTCATTCCTTTGTATGTCTGGATACTATTTTATTGCATGACTTTTTGACACTGTGTATTTAGTCACCTGATGATAGACATTTGGGATGTTCTCTATTTAGTCTATTATGAAGACTCATCATCATAATATTACATTTTTTAATTTTTGGCTTTATGAACACTCATGTACAGATATCTGAGTGGGTATACTTCACTGACAACTTAATCTGGAATATCAGGGTTTTTCTTGTTGTTATGAGCAAAATTTTAAGATCACTCCAATGGTCCCTACTCCATAGTATATATGCCATACAATAACCTCCCTTGGATGTAGGTGGGGCTTTTAAATATAAGATAACACTTCCTTGATTTGATTATACTATATTTTAAAGGTGACAGGAATTTATTGCTATAAGAAATATAAGAATTTATGGCTCCCAATCAGTTTACCTTGATTTAATCAAAAAGGGAGATTTTTAGGTGGACTTTCCTTAATCAGACAAGTCCTTTAAGTGTGGATCCAGGTCTCTCCTGAAAGAATAATTCAAAGCAAAAGAATCTTCATCAGGCTTAGTTTTCTAAAGACTGACCTCATACTCAAGCCTTAAGACCTCTTTGCTACCAGCCTCATGAAAATATATGCATGCAAATATTCATACATAAAATAAAGATGAATATGTATTAAAAAGAAACCATAAAATACTTATTAAAAAGATACTTATCTGTGATTTTTCTCAGTCTCATTTTCTCTGCCTATTTTTCTGCCTGTTACATAATCTTCTTGAAACCACCACTTGTCTTCTTTAGAGAAGTGGATGATAGAGACTTTCCAGTGAGCTCTGAATTGGGCATGGGTAAGGACATGATGATGTAGGAGGCTAAAGCAGAAGTATCATCAGGTCAACGCCAATCTGGGACACACAGAGATTCCTACCTCAAAAACAAACAAGTGAAGGAAGCAAGGAAGGAAGACCACATAGATAAGAAGACATTTATCAGTTCACTGGTTCCTTCACACAAGAGTAAAGATGGACCTAATTAGATTATCAAGAAACTTGAAATCACAAAATATCTGGAAATATGCCTAAGGTATTTACTTCATTAATGCCTGAGCAATGGTATACATGATGTTCAAATGGATATATTTTTAATGAAGGGGATTTGCTATGTCACCCAGGTTGGTATCCATTTTAGGGTTCAAATGATATCGTTTTTGTTCATTTTATTTATCATCACCACCATCTTCATCCTGATGTGTATATGTGCACAGTGTGTGTGGGGGGGCATAAGTACAACAGTGTGCATGTGGAGACCAGAGGATAATTTTTGTGGATAATTTTCGGTTCTCCCCTCCAAACTTTGTGTAAGTTCTGGATAATTGAACTCAGGTTGCCAGATTTTGATGGCAAGCACCTCTTCCAGCTGAGCCATCTCAATGGCCTTCAAATAATATTCTTGCCTCAGCCTTTGAGTGGCTGGGACTCGAGGTGCATGCCATCATGAGTACTAAACGAGATATTTTTTAATGTACCAGCTGTATTTGTTCCCACAATGAATATTCCCACAGTACATAGATTTGCAAGAACAGGACTGGGGAATGAACTGAAGGCTTTGCACATCCTAGGCAAGCATTTCTACACTGAGCTACATCCTCAGCTTAAGATAATTCTTTATGAGTTCGAGGCCAGCCTGGTCTACAGAGTGAGTTCCAGGAAAGCCAAGGCTACACAGAGAAACCCCGTCTCGAAAAAACAAACAAACAAACAGATAATTCTTTATATAGAAAACTTTGGTCCATAGAGTTGCTATGGTAGTGCATACCTGTAATCCCAGTACTAGGATAGGTGGCCTACACGGGAGGATGGCGAATTCCAGGCAAGCCTGGACTATGTAGTTGACTCTGTCTGAGGAAAACAAAAACAAACAAAAATAATCTTGGCCATTGCTTTGCAATACACCAGTTGTACCAGGTAAAGTAAGACTGTGGCTGATGCCATACGTGAAAGGCAGCACACTTTGGATGAGTAGTGCAGATGGCAGGTTCAAACTTAGGTCTGATTTTGGACCTGATGTGCAGTAGATGAGCAACTGTAACCTTGAGTGCCAGCACAGTTTTCTTCTGCAAGAAAAATATGGTCATTACAACAGTGCCTAGTTTATACAATATTTGCTAGGCAGTGGTAGTGCACACTTTTAATTCTAACACTCACAGAGGCAGGCAGATCTCTCTAAGTTTGAGGTAAGCCTGGTCTACATGAAATAAATGTATGCATAAAAGCATAAAAGCTTTTCTGATATGTGGAAGAATATGAATGAAACACTACTGAATGAATCTGACACAAAAATACATAGGCATGTGTTATGCTTGGATTTCCAGAGAGTATAGTCCAAAATAAACACCTGGTTTTAAATTTCCTTCATCACATTTTCCCTCTTTTTTAAAAATTAATCATTTTATTCATTTACATTTCAAATGTTATCCCCATTCTTGGTTTCTCCTTCACAAACCCACAAACCCATTCCCCCTTCCCTTTGCCTCTATGAGGGTGATCCTCCACCAACCCACCCATACCCACCTTACTGCCTTAGCATTTCCCTACACTGGGGCATAGAGCCTTCACAAGACCAAGGATCTCCCCTCCCATTGATGTCCCACAAGGCCATCCTCTGCTACATAGGCAGCTGGAGCCATGGATCCCTCCATGTGTACTCCTTGGTTGGTAGTTTAGTCCCTGGGGAGCTCTGGGTAGTCCAAGTTAGTTGATACTGTTCTTTAGAACTCAAGAAGTTAGACTCCAGAGAACCAAATAACCCTATTTAAAATGAGGTACAGCTGGGCAGTGGTGGCGCATGCCTTTAATCCCAGCACTTGGGAGGCAGAGGCAGGGGGATTTCTGAG
>NC_045030.1:104513110-104524105 GCF_008632895.1 Mastomys coucha | reverse complement strand
ATTGTTAAGAGACAGAGGACCAGGACAACCATTAGTAGATCCTGACCCATAAATATGACAGGGGAAAGATGTTCCAACACATAACAAGACACACGCTCCACTATGTTCATAGCAGCCTTATTTATAACAGCCAGAAACTGGAAACAACCAAGATGTCCCTCAACAGAGGAATGGATACAGAAAATGTGATACATTTTCACAGTAGAGTACTACTCAGTTATTAAAAAACAATGAACTCATGAAATTCTTAGGGAAATGGATGGAACTAGAAAATATCATCCTGAGTGAGGTAACCCAATCACAAAAGAACACACATGGTATGTACTCACTGATAAGTGGATATTAGGCAAAAAGCTCAGAATACCCAAAATACAATTCACAGACCATATGAAGCCCAAGAAGAAGGAAGACCAAAGTGTGGATGGTTCAGTCCTACATAGAAGGGAGATCAAAATAATTACAGGAGGTAAAGGGAGGAAGGGATCTGGGTGGGAGAGAGGAGGGGGAGGGAAAAGTAGAATCAGGATCAGGTATGGGAAAGGGGGCAGGAGAAAGTTACAGAGGGTCAGGAAATTGAATAGAAACATGTACCAGTGGGGGATGGGGAACTAGGGGTAGCCACTAGAAAGTCCCAGATGCCAGGGAACCAAGAGGCTCCCAGGGCCCGACAGGGATAACATTAGCTAAAATACCCAACAAAGGGGAGGGAGAACCTGTGGAGACCATATCCAGAGGTTAGGCATGGCTCCCAGTTGATGGCCCCATCCATCTATCTCAAAAATTTTAACCCAGAATTGTTCCTGTCCAAAGGAAAGACAGGGACAAAAATAGAGCAGAGACTGAAGGAGAGGACATCCAGAGACCACCCCACCTAGGGATCCATCCCACCTGCAGACACCAGACCTCCCAGACACTATTGATGATGCCAAGAAGCACTTGCTGACAGGAACCTCCTACAGCTGTTCCCTGAGAGGTTCTGCCAGTACCTGACTAATACAGATGCAGATACAGCCATCCATTGAACTGAGCCCAGGGACCTTAATGAAAGAGCTAGGGGAAGGACTGAAGGAGCTTTCCCCTCTTTTTTAAAAGAACATTTATTGATGATTTATTCTGCTTTAGGCACTGCACTAGGCTCAAGTAGTATCATCCAATTAAATTCTCTCAAAGTTCATACCGAATAGTTTCTGTTTGATCCCTACAGCCAAGGCTACACAGGAAAACCCTGTTTCGAAAAAAAAACAAAAAACAAAAAAGATTATATGAGTTCGTGTATGTCAAGCATAGAGTAGGTTCCTACTACAGATTGGGAATTTGTAATTAACAGCTGTTATTATATATGAGAAAGATTAACATGATTATTTTATGTTATAGGCCAATGATGCAGCTCATTTCTACATATATAGAAAATTTCCAACCTCCTTTAAATTAAGAATCAAAATTTACTAAAATATCTAAACTTGTATTAAGTTAAAAATAACTTCAACATTGCACTAGGTTTGGAGATGTAGCTTTGGTGGTACACTGCTTGCCTAGGATGAATAAAGTCTTAGGTTTGGTCCCTAGCACCATAGCAACAACAAAAAAATTAACATGAATTTTAAAAATTACATTGATTTAGTGTGTGATATAGCATGAGAATAATTTGTAATGCCTGGTTATTCCCTTCCAATGTGTGGGTCCTAGGGGTTGAACTCTGTCTGTTGGGCTTAGCGACATTTACCAGGTGAGCTATCTTGATTGTCCTCTCTTAATTTTTAAAATCCACTTTACACAACAAAGCATGATTAACAAATAGTCATAGTGATAAAGAACATGGGCTCTGGGCTTAGATCTGAGTTTGGATATTCACTCTATCACTTCTAAGCTACCTTGGCAAATGTCCTAACCTTCCTTGTCTTTATAAAGTAGGGATCATAACAGGAACTACTCTATGAGGATTGAGAGGATTCAGTTAGATGATACTACTTGAACCTAGTGCAGTGCTTAAAACAGAATAAATGAGCAATAAATGTTCTTTTAAAAAAGAGGGAAAAGATGATGAATGAAACACCAGGTATTTATTTTGGATTATACTCTCTGGAAATCCCAAGATAACAAATGCCTATGTATTTTTTGTATCAGATTGATTCAACATTATTTTGTAATATTCTTCTACATATCAGAACAGATTTACACATACATGTATTTCATGTAATTTCTGATTTTAGAACATTTGGGATCAATTTTCAAAGATACCATTATGAATAAAACTGATATAAACATCTTTATGCCGTACAACTTGTTTTTCTTTTCTTTTTCTTTCTTTTCTTTTTTTTTTCTGGTTTGTAAGGTGTGCACTTTTATTAAAATGGTCTCAAGGCAGTGTACAGGCAGGCCAGCCCTGGCTGCCTCAACCCCTCAACTCACTCCCAGGGAGACCAAAGCCTTCATACATCAAGTTGGGGGGACAAAAAAGGGGGACACAATGGGTGACCATTCAGAAATTAAAAACAAAAATGAAGTATTAAGTAAGAAGAGTTAAAAAAATTTTTGCAGAACATAATTTACACAGAAGCAATGCTGTCACCTTCGCCGGTGCGGACTCAGGGCATGGGCATGGCCTCGGCCATCCTCCTCTTAGGAGTGGGGGTGGCTTTTGGGAGAGTAAGGAACTTCCTGTAACCATATATTTCATGGGTATTTGGAATGACTATTAAAACAAACAAACAAACAAACAAACAAAACAATGTACAATCAAAGTCCTCAGCCACATCATAGAACTTTAAGGGATGTTTGCTCCAACCAACTGCTGTCACCTTCACCATTCCAGTTTTTAAATCCCGAGTCAAAAGCGCCAAAACAAAACAAAAAACCTTTTAAAAAAATTAAAAAAAGAATAGAGGCAGGCGGATTTCTGAGTTCTAGGCCAGCCTGGTCTACAGAGTGAGTTCCAGGACAACCAGGGCTATACAGAGAAACCCTGTCTTGAAAAAAAAAAAACCCAACCAAAAAGAACAACAACAATTACAAAACAAACAAACAAATAAAGCCATGCCAATGTTGTCTTATATAAAATGCTGCTCAGTAACAGTCTGCCTAGAAGCATTTGGGGTGCACGATGGAGGAGCCGGACTGATCATACTCCTGCTTGTTGATCCACATCTGCTGGAAGTTGGGCAGTGAGGCCAGGATGGAGCCACCGAACCACACGAAGTACTTGCGCTCAGGAGGAGCAATGATCTTGATCTTCATGGTGTTAGGAGCCAAAGCAGTAATCTCCTTCTGCATCCTGTCCACAATGCCTGGGTACATGGTGGTGCCACCAGACAGCACTGTGTTGGCATAGAGGTCTTTACAGATGTCAACATCACACTTCTTAATGGAATTGAATACAGTTTCATGGATGCCCACAGGATTCCATACCCAAGAAAGAAAGCTGGAAAAGAGCCTTGGGGCATCGAAGCTCATTGCCAATAGTGATGACCTGGCCATCAAGCAGCTCATAGCTCTTCTCCAGGGAAGAAGAGGATGCAGTAGTGACCATCTCCTGCTCCAAGTCTAGGGCAGCATAGCACAGCTTCTCTTTGATGTCATGCAAGATTTCTCTCTCAGCTGTGGTGCTGAAGCTGTAGCCACAACTTGGTCAGGATCTTCGTGAGGTAGTCTGTCAGGTCCTGTCCAGCCAGATCCAGTCGCAGGATGGCATGGGGGAGAGCGTGGCCCTTGTAGATGGGTACAGCATGGGTGACCCCATCTCCAGAGTCCGTCACAATGCCAGTGGTATGACCAGAGGCATACAGGGGCAGAACAGCCTGGATGGGACAACACACATGGCTGGGGTATTGAAGATCCCAAACATGATCTGGGTCATCTCTTCACAGTTGCCCTTAGGGTTCAGGGGGCCTTGGTGAGCAGCACAGGGTGCCCATCAAGGGGCACATGCAGTTTTTGTAGAAGGTATGGTGCCTTCTACATACAGATCTTCTCCATATCATTCCAGTTGGTGACAGTGCCATGTTCAGTGGGGTACTTCAGGGTCAGGATGCCTCTTTTGCTCTGGGCCTCGTCACCCATGTAGGAGTCCTTCTGACCCATACCCACCATCACACCCTGGTACCTAGGGTGGCTCACGATGGAGGGGAAGACAGCCCAGGGAACATCGTAGCCCACACAGCCAGCTTTGCACATGCTGTAGCCATTGTCAGTGACAAGCGCAGTGACATCTTCATCCATTGCAAACTGCTGGCTGGTGTGGACTGGCGATGGAGGAGCTGCAAGAAGGCTGTGCTCGCTGGTGGACACGGACTCAACCCTAGTTTTTCTTTAGAGTTGATTTTTGGACTTTATTTCCTTAAAGTATGAATATCAAATTCAAAAATTAAACAATACAGTCAAGAAAGTGAACTGGCAAATGTGAGAAACACTTTCACAAAGTATTCAAACACTTAGACAAGTGGATTTTTAAAACCCCGCTGTTTAAAATATGCATCATCATGGCTAGAGAGATGGCACAGCAGTTAAGAGCACTTGTTACTCTTGTCGAGGACCCTAGTTCAGATTTCAACATCCACGTGGTGGCTCATAGCCATCTGTAACTCCAGTTCCAGGGGTTCCACCACACTCTTGTGGTCTCCATCTGTACCAGGTACTTACATGATGCACAGACATACATGTAGGTAAAACATTCAAACACATAAAATAAAAACATCTCAAAAATTATTTAAAATATGCATAATTGAACTTGAAAGAAAATGAAGGATTTCTCTGGATGTTAGAAAGGAAGGGTGTCTGACCTGATCATCGGATTGGATAGCAGACAGACTCTGGGGTTTTTCATTTTCTTTTAGAAGTTAAAGTATATAAAGTAACATTATACTATTAGTGTATTATTCTAAACGTTTTATAATCTAGACATGGAATAGTTTTACACTTGCCATTCCCAGCATCCTTCCATGGTCTTCTGTAGACAAACCCTTCCTCTACTCCCATGTAGCTCGAGGTTAATAGCACATTGAAATGAATGGGAGTCAACAGACCCTGGCTATAGTATCATCAATAAGACACTGCTTGGAGTAGGTTACTTTGGCAGGAGGTATATACTATATGAGATCAGAAAAGAGTCTTTATATAACTAGTAAGCTATAATTTTAAATCTTATATACTGAATTATATTGAATATCATTTTTGAATTATATATTTAATATGATATTCTTTTTATCTGGCAGAGTCTCTCTATGTAGCCCTGGCTATGTCATAGAATTCACTATGTAGACAAGCCTGGTCTTGAACTCACAGAGATCCTTCTTCTGCTTCCCAAGTACTAGGAATAAAGGTGTGCCCCACTACTCCTGGTAAGATGTCTAATTCTTTAAAATGTGTCTGTTTATACATAGTGGCACATACCTTTATTTTCAGTACTCTGCCTCTGGGAAGCAGAGGCAGGTGGATCTCTGTGAGCTGGAGGCTAGTCTGATCTACATAGAGAATTCTAGGACAGCTAGGGCAATGTAGAGAGACTGTCTCAAAAACCAAAAACCAAAAATATGTGTCTAGTGTAGGAACAATTAGTGATATTGCTGTAAGGGGCAAATAGGAAAACTACTTCCAATAACTTCAGAATGTTAATAATAAATAAATATATGCTTTTTATATGTTGAGCTAACTGTAATATTGTAATAAAGCCTACTTGGTAGTATATAATTTTTTACCCAATATAGAATGAATTTAACATTTTATTTTTTTCCTTTATATTCATGAATAAGACTGATTGTGTAATTCTTGTCCATATTTGGGATTAAATTTATATTATCCTTGAATATGTAGGACAGTTAACCACAGTAAAGCAAGTAACCATGGTAAAATAATACAACATTTTATCTTTTTTTCTAGATACCACCAAAATAACATAGAGAACAAAACAGGAATATATCTAAAGAACAAAAAAGTTAGGAGCAGAGAGGTATAACATAGAATTCATCAACAGGTTTGATAAGGTATATGACTAAGCTAGGTTAAAGGTACATGGAAGTCTTTATATTTTTCTTTTACAATTTTCAGCCATGATTAAATATTAGTTCCAGAAAGTGATAGGTGGCCTACAAGAGTTTTCAGACTTTAATGGGTATATTAATAACCTGGAAAAATCTTTTCCCCCTCTCTCTCCCTCTCCCTTTTCTCTCTGAAAGGCTTTCTCTGTGTAGCCCTGGCTGTCCTGGAACTCTCTCTGTAGACCAGGCAGGCCTCAAACTCAGAGATCTACCAGTCTTGCCTCCTGGGTGCTAGACCTGGGTGCTAGAATTAAAGGTGTATGTCACCATAACCTGGCTACCTGAAAAGTTCTTAACTCACAATCTTGAATCTTTAGATCTAGTTTGAGACCTGAGATACTGCATTTCCAACAATCTCTCAATGCTAAAGTGAATGTTGGTGATTTATGATTAGGAAGATTGTTTTTCTTTGAAAGGGCATCACTCTGTAGCCTAGGCTGCCCTAGACCTACTATTGAGGCAAGTCTGGCTAAGAAGTCACTATGGAGGTCAGGCTTGCATTGAACTTGTAGCCAGGCTTTACCCTCCTAAGTGCTGAGCCACTACATGCAGCAAACAAAACATGGTTCATTATTTTTTTTTAACTGTTGTATATTAATTGCATCTAGGATCTTGAACCATGCCCAATGACAGACAAGTGCAATACCATTGTATTTGTACACTCCCAGAAACCCTTCTTTTTTTTACATTTCGTTTTAAGATAGGGTCTTCTGAACAAACCCTCCTGGCATTTGACAGTTGTTGAAGAAGAGTCAGTTTTCTTTTAGGGTATGTCTCCTCTTACACTAACCAAGCTCTATGGCAGGATCCACACCCAAGAACAAACTGGATTCAGAGAAGTTAGAAATAAGAACATAATAGCAGTTATGGTGTGGGGAGCCGCAGCTGCCACCCTATATATATATTGAACACCTGGTCTCTGGCCAGAGCAGAGAGCATTGAGATAAACAAGCCTTAGTTGGAAAAGCTGTGTGCCTCTCGTTTGTGATGCAAGCTGGCATGATTTTCCCTCAGCCTATTATGTTTTGCCACATAGCTGATGCTGATTGGGACCAGGGAAAGTATTTAACCCACAAGGAATAATAGTAAGATGGAATAATAGTAAGGATGGAATAATAGTAAGATGTAAGATGATAGATAGGACTAAGTATGTAGAGATAGAAGTAAGATGTAGGAATAGAAGTAAAGATGTAGAAATAGAAGTAAGATGTAGGGAATAGGAGTAAGTAGGAAATAGGAGTAAGTAAGAAAGTAGAAAGATGTAACTAGTAAGATGTAAGAAGAAGATATAGAAGAATATAAAAGAAGCTAGCTAGAGAAGAAGTAAAAATGAAGGTTCCTGATTAAACTGCATGGAGAAGAGCTCGTTGTTGCCTCCTTATTTCTGCTGGATGGAGAAAGGCACACGACACTATGGTAATGTCTTAGTCAGGGTTTCTATTCCAGCACAACATCATGACCAATAAGCAAGTTGGGGAGGAAAGGGTTTATTTAGCTTACTTCCACATTGCTGTTGATCACCAGAGGAAGTCAGGACTTGAATTCAAGCAGGTCAGGAAGCAGGAGCTGATGCAGAGGCCATGGAGAGATGTTCCTTTCTGGCTTGCTTCCCCTGGCTTGTTCAGTCTGCTCTCTTATAGAACCCAAGACTTCCAGCCCAGGGATGGCACCACCCACAAGCAGCTTACCCCATTGCTCACTAATTGAGAAAATGCCCTACAGCTGGATCTCATGGAGGCACTTCCCCAACCGAAACTCCCTTCTCTGTGATAACTCCAGCCTGTGTCAAGTTGACACACAAAACCAGCTAGTACAGGTAACATCTTTCCATCTGAGCCCAGCTATCCCTACCACAGCAGGCCCTGAATATTTCAAAATAGTTGAATAGGCTCAAAGGCATAGAAAATATTTTCAGCCAAATCATAGAAAAAAATTGGGAGATACCTATGAAGGTACAAGGAGCAGATGGAACACCAAGCAGATTAGATCCAAAAAGAAAGTCCCATCACAACATAATAAAAACACGGAACAAAGAAAGAATAGTAAAAGCTGCAAGGGGAAAAGGCCAAGTAACATATAAAGGCAGACCTATTAGAATTATAAACTGACTTCTCAATGGAGACTCTTCTGGCTTTTAGCCAGAAGGGGTTGGACAGACGTGCTGCAGACTCTAAGAGACCATAGATGCCAGCCAGCCCAGATTACTATATCCAATAAAATTTTCAATTACCACAGATGGATAAAATAAGATATCCCATAATAAAGTCAAATTTAAACAATATCTATCTACAAATCCAGCCCTACAAAAGTTGGTAGAAGGAAAGTTCCAACCCAAAGAGGTTAACTACATCCTCCAACACACAGGAAATAAATAATCTTAGACTAGTGAAACATAAAGAAGGGAAGCACATGCACACATACACACACATTTACACAATGAAGTATTACTCAGATCTTTAAAAAATTACACCATTAAATCTGCAGACAAATGGATGCAACTAGTAAAGATCATCCTGAGGTAACCCAAATTCAGAAAGACAAACATGCTATGTATTCACTTATAAGTGGATTTTAGCTCTTAAGTCAATCATAATCAAGCTACAATCCACCCACTCAGTGAGGTTCTGTAAAGAGGAGGGCTATGGAGGAGGGGCGCATTTATCTCTCTGGGGAAGGGAATCAGAATAGAGTTTGCAGGTAAACTGGGGGTGGGTGGGAATGGGAGCAGGAAGGATCAGGTGTGTGGGAGGGAAAGGGATAGAGAGAGGGAGTGCAGGAAGAGATGACTGGAATTCAAGGGACATTTTTGGGGGTGGTGTGGAAACCTAGTACAATGTAAACTTCTTGAAATCTGTGAGGGTGACTCTAGTGAAGACTCCTAGTTATGAAGGATACAGAGTTGGAACTGGCCACCTTTTATAGCCTGGCAATGCTTCCAATTGTTGGCTGGGGTTGCATTTGGTTAAATTCTTGACAGAGTGGGTCCCCAAACCCAGGCTGAAGCTAGGACAGAGGATCACTCTGTGAAAACTGGCAGCGGGGGGCCCCCATTGCTAAGGACAACATCCACACAGCTCATTGAACATAGAGAGGTTGAACTCGTGCCTGTATGGAGACTTCACCCCTACTGTCTAGGCTCTTTGGTGAAGTACTCTGCAGGCTATGGAAAGAGAAACTTGGGCACCAAACCTGCCACAAAATCTTCCACCTACAATCTGTCCTGCCTGCAAGATGTATAGGGGCAAATGTGGTAGAATTTGTGGGAGTAGCTAACCAGTGTGTGGTTTAACTTGAGGCCCACCCCATGAGAGGGAACTCATGGCCTACACTGCCTGGATGGCCAAGAACTGGAGACTAGATAAACCCGAGATGTAAGGTAGAACCAAACATGACTGGGGAGAAAAATCAACGAAATGATTCCTGATGATATTCTATACTCACCCATACATGGCTTGTCAAGTCATCAACAGAGATGCTCCCTCCAGCAGCAGATGGGAGCGGGCACAGAGACACAGTCAGACATTATGCAGAGAAAGAAAGAGTCTAAGTTGAGGTCTCCAACCAGTCCCTCCTTTGGAGCTTGGGAAACCCTTTGGAAGAGGGAAGGAAACAGAGGAGTCAGAGGGGATGGAGGGCAACAGAACACCCACCCAGTCAACTAAGCAGGACTCATACTCAGAGCTTGGAGAACTCAGTGAAAGAGAGGACTGACTGTTGGAGCCAAAGGGTCAAGGACACCACAAGAAAATCCACAAAATCAACTCACCGGGGCTTATAGGGATTCACAGAGACTGAAGTTGCAAATATGGGGCCTTCATGGGTCTGTGCCAGATTCTCTTTATACATTATGGCTGTTAGTTTGGTGTTTTTGTGGGACTAACAGTGGGAGTATGGATCTCTGACTCTTTTGCTAGCTCTTGGGACTGTTCCTCCTATTGGTTGCCTTGCTTAACCTCACTATGGGGGCTTTTGCCTTGTCTTATTGTACTTTGCTTTGTCATATTTGTTTGATGTCTCTTGGAGGCCTGCTCTTTTCTGAAGGGAAATAGGGGGAGTGAATCTGGGAGAGAGGGGAAGTGGAGAGGAGCTGGGGGGAGTGGAGGGAGGGGAAGCTGTGGTTGGGGTGCATTGTATGAGTTTATTTTCAATAAACTTAAAAAAAAAGAACATGAAGTTGCATGGGTGGATGTGGGGGTGAATCTGGGAGGGGATGGGGGTGAATACGAACACAATGCATTGTGTGAAATTCTCAAAGAATTAATACAAATAGAATAACTAATTCCCCAGCAGGCCTTAAACTTTCAATCGTTCTGCCTTAGTCTGGTGAGTAGTTTGGATTGCAGGCCTGTGCCACCAAGCCCAGCTTGAATAAGAAGATTTTAATGGAAACAGGGCAATGTGGAGAGGCAATGGTGGCAGGGGGTAGATAAGGTACTCTTAGGAAGCTTTTTTTAAGCAGATGACATTTGAGCTGAGACCTGAAGGGCAAGAAAAAGTCATTAACAAATCTGCAGGAGAGATGTTCCAGGCAGAGAGGAAAGCAAGTACAAAAGCCCTGAAGTGAGAAGAACTTCTGGCATTTTCAAGTAACCGAAAAGATCCTGGTGGTTCTTCACAAAATACAGTATTTTCTTTAAATTCAGTAGTAATAAGTGGAAAGAGCACTGTATTTGGAGTCATTAAATCTAGGTTTAGTCTCCATTCCCATTAACTCTCCAACCTCTGTCAAGTTGCAACCTGTTTCCTCATAAATATGTGATAAAAACTGCTAATAAATAATACCCATCTTCCAGGGTTGATATGAAAATTAAATAAGGTATAAAAAAGGCGCTTGATGAGTTGCAAAATGTTATCTACAATTGGATGAAATTATTGCATAAAGTATTATTGTGTGATCTGTGGCTGCAGCAGCTATTTATAGTAGCTTTTCTTCTATCTACTTCAGCCTGTCTCTTTTTAAAAAAAT
>NC_045030.1:104503335-104513100 GCF_008632895.1 Mastomys coucha | reverse complement strand
TGCAGGCCAAGTTGACTTGTCTATTGCATTGTTCTTTCTGTATTAATGTACAACTTCTATTTCATCTTATATTCCCAGGTACTATGGAAATTATGTTTGGTTTATTTGGTAAATAAATATTTATTTTTTATTTTATTTTATTTTAGCTCATTAGAAAGTAGTTACTTGAATATTCCAAGATCACTCACATTTTTTTTTAAATTGCAGAATTTTCCTTAAAATGAACAGAATTGTAAAATACATTCATACCCTTTAAAGACCTCAAAACGGAGATGGCTCAGTAGTTAAGAGTGTTTGCTGCTCTCACAGAGGACTGGGGTTTAATTCCCAGCATGCATGTCAGGCAGCTACCAACTACCTGTAAACTCCAGGTCCAGGACATCTTGGACGTTTTGGCTCCCTTGGGCACCAGAACTCATGTGCACATACCCAAATGCAGACTTAGACACATACGAAACTGACTCCTAATAAATTGACATTATATGAATATATTAGTTCATCTTTCAACTCTCATCAGAGAATCGTGTCATTTATCTACTTTTTGCAGTAGAGATTAAAACAGAGATACATATCTGGTTAACATTCAGCAAATAAGAGATCTTGGAGTGACCAGTCCTATACGAGATAATCTATACCACCTGCCTTCCTCCACTGGCTCAGAGATTGCTCCGGAAGAGGAAATAACATGAGTCACAGGTGAGGACACATCAGGGTAACTGCACTTATGAAATCACAGTGGTTGGGACAGCATGCACATGTCTTGTGCAAGATCAAGTCAGACAAAATCCCAGCATGGAGAAAGAAAACAGTTTGGAAGTCCTCCTAGTAGGAGAACAAGTGGCTATTGTTAACTGCTGGGGCAGGGAGGGTCAGTTTTCTTCAGGTATGTGGTCCCTAAGCAGCTGCCCATGTTCCAGTATATGGTCCTAAGCCCTTGTACATCTAGACAGCACTAAGTGGACTCAATGGATTTAAAAAACAAGCACATGAAGTTTGCAGAGAGAAGTGGTGAAAATAGGGGAACATTTGCAGGGGAGGGGAGGGGAGAGTCGGGGATTAGAGCAAACTACACTATATGTATGTATTTATGAAATTCTCAATTAAAAAGAGGAAAAAAAACAGTGTCTGGGAACTTTCGTGTGTTTGTCAAGTCAATTCCTGTATTTTTTCTCATTTCATTTCAGAAGAAAAATTTAATTTAATTTTTTTTTTTTTTTTGGTTTTTCGAGACAGAGTTTCTCTGTGTAGCCCTGGCTGTCCTGGAACTTACTCTGTAGACTAGGCTGGCCTCGAACTCAGAAATCCTCCTGTCTCTGCCTCCCAAGTGCTAGAATTAAAGGCGTGCACCACCACCGCCTAGCTTAATTTAATTTCTTATCACCTTAAAAAATAAATCTTTGAAGACCTCAAGAATGTTGCTTCATGTCAACAGCACCTGCTGGTATTTCTAGTAAAAGCCCAGATTTTTGAGAAATTATCTATAGTATCAGATGTGGGTATTTCATAAATTTAAGATCTTTCTCTGATTGAAATATAGTATTCTACATGGTTTCTTGAAATTTTCATTTAGTTCTATGTTTAAGGAGTAGGCAATGGGGACTGGAGACTTGGTTTAACAATTAGGAGCACATGTTGCTCTTGAAACATGGACCTGGGTCAATTCCTATCCATACAGATGGTAACTCACAACTAATTATAGGTCCACTGAACCTTTTTCTAATCCAACACTTTCAACTCTTAAGCCAATACTCTTAAGCCAGAATGGTTTGATGGATATACACGTATGATCATTTTATTCTCCTGATTAAGGCATTCAATAGCTGCAGTACACAGCATTAATTTCTTAAGACAAAATGGAAGGCCTTTTGCCATCAAGACTTTCTATTCACCCCATTTCATCTCCTACTATTTTACCATACACTTTCTGGACTCCTGTGCCTGAAAGTTTTCTTATGCCTTCTTTCTTTTAATATAGCCATCTTATTTGCATGGTGGGGAGGGATAGTCAACCTCTTTAATCTGAAATTCTAATTATCTTCTTCCCCAGAAACCTGATGTGTGATATGGATCTCAGAAGAAAGTGAAGCTAGCTGCATGGGCCATATATATCTTTTGTCTTTTTTCATGACATCTCTCATTAGTTTATAATGCTTCTACAGAATTAATTCAAGAATACTTGCCTGCCTTGTATAAAAGGTTTGAAAATGAGTCTGGTGTGGTTATGTATGCCTTTAATTCCAGCAATCCAGAGGCAAGGACAGGGGGACATTGGTATTTGAGGCAAGCCTGGTTTACATAGCAAGTTTCACAGTAGCCAGGGCTTCATAAGGAGGAGAGAGAGAGAGAGAGAGAGAGAGAGAGAGAGAGAGAGAGAGAGAGAGAGAGAGAGAGAGAGAGAAAGAGAGAGAGAAGCTATTTAAGGAGAGATTTTTGAGAATGCATTAATGAAATTGTACCTCCTTGACTCCAGGTTTTCAAGTAGCATTTATATTTGGAAATTGTTTCCCAGATACTTGTAAACATATTTCCATGGTATTTGGTTTGATTATAGTGCTGGCAAAATAATACAAATGTGTCTTTAAATATGCACTTTACTATATAACATGTTCACTTACCATCAACCTAGCGGTTTTTAAATAAGGGACTCTGAAGAAACCAAAGGGAAGAGCTACAAGGAGGCGAGTCAATGGAATAAAATATGTGTGTACCCTGAGAGCTCATTGTCCCAACACCAAAAGACCAAAGGCAAATCAGGAAAATAAAAGGTTTTACAAATAAAAGGTGGCAACTCTTACTTATGAAGCCTTTTCCAGGGGAAAACTTGTCTGTACTTTAATCCTCAACCTTAATGCACAGGGAGAATGAGGGTTATGGAGAGAGTGGAGCATGGCATTGAGTTGGAGACAAGAAAGGAATAGGATGACAGACAAGACAGGGTTGTCATATTTACCAAAGCAATACTTGGGACATAATTATACCAATAATTTGTTATTTATCTGAAATAACATTTAAGTGGGTTATCCTGTATTTTATCTGGTAATGCTAAGAAAAGAGAGAAGGACAATGGTAGTCTGATGTTCTGGGCCGTGCAAGAAAAAGCCTGAGTCTCCGGGGGGGGGGGACGTGGGGAGGGGGAAGAAAAAAGCTCTACCTAAGCACAGGCATCTTCAGACACAAGCTGTTTCCGGTGTCGCGAGCCGGGGGAGGGGGAGGGGAGAAGCAGTGAAAGCCGCGGCGCTCAGTCCGCCGGTGTCCCACAATCCTCCTCTCTCGGTTCCTTTTTCCTCGCTCAAGATGGCGCTGCTCGCGATACATTCTTGGCGCTGGGCAGCCGCGGCGGTTGCTTTCGAAAAGCACAAGCATTCGGCAGTTCTGACCCGGTCTCTAGTCTCCATGTGCGGCTCAGGCCTGCGATGGAGTTCGTACCAGCGCGGCGCGTCCGGAAGCGCTCGGCTGTCCCAGGTGTGTTGCCGCGGGCAGGGGAACCTGATAGGGAAAGGGTTGCCCTCGCGACCTTAGGTCAGAGGGGGCATCAGGAAGAAAGGTTGTCAGGGCGAACTCAGAGTGGCGGCCAGCGTTGGAGTTAGGAATTCCAGGCGGAGAGGAAGAACACATTTGGAGACTGCAGAGAGCCATGAGGTTTCAGGCACAGGGCACCTGCAGTGCCGGGATCCTGTAGGGGTTGGCCGGTTGTTTTTGTTTTGTTTCTTTAAATGTAAGGCAGACGGGGCTGCTTTTGAAAGTTAGTCCTGGAATTTGGTGCTAAACAGTCCGTATTTCAAATTGTACTAAATCGGAAGGGAAAAAGTGCGAGTGCACTTCCACAGGACAGTACACCACCTATAAACCAGGAGCACACTTAATTGGTACGTTAACTCCCTCACTGACATGCGAGCTCCCTCAGAGGCAGAAACCATAATTATCCTTTTCTCCAAAATGTACAGTGTTCTAAGACAGAAGCTTTATTATCCTTTGCTATGACCATTCAGTTATGGTCTTTGCGCACTCCCTTAGTGTGGCAGTGATTATGGTACCTCGGAATATTGGCTTCCATTCTTTGCTCATTCAAGAAGAGTTTGTTTTTAAAAATCGTCTGTGGTACTTGTACTTCAGTTTATGTTTTTCTCATATATTGACAGTATTTTAATTGCCACCACGCGTTCATCAGTAGAACCTTAACATACTGTCATTTTTGTTGGGAAAGCAAACCATTTCTTAAATTATGACTCCCTGTCAACAAATACTTAATGTTTGCCATTATAATCATAAACACTGTTTAGGTAATAGAGGCCAAGAGAAGCATCCAGTGAGGCCTTCAAGGATTGTATGGTTTGGTTTGCTTTTTACAGACAAGGTCTTGTTTTGTAGTCCAGTTAGGCCTTGAATGTGCCATCCTCCTGCTTCAGCCTCCTGAGTACTGGGATGACAGGCATAAAGTGACAAGGATTGTACAGTTTTTAAAATTTAAAAATATTTGAAATCGACAAATAATTGTGTGTATTTATGGAGTGTGGTGTGATATTTGATACATGTATATACGTGATCAGTTTAGCATAATTGATAATTGTTAGCATTCTGTATAAACTCCACCCCCACAGATACCGGGCAGCTGCCAAGTATGCCCCTCCCCATGGTTACCTGGCAACGGCCAGGTAGGCCTGGCCCTATAAAAGGGGCTGCTTGCCCCCTTCTCTCTCTCTTACTCCTGCTTCTCCACCTTGTCTCTTAACCCCTTGCTCCCCCCTCTCCCCATTCTCTTCCCCCTTTTCTCCACGTGGTCATGGCCGGCCCCTACTTCTCTACTCTCTCCTCTCTGCCTTTCTCTACCTCTGCTACCCTCTTAACTCCCCTCCCATGCCCTAAATAAACTCTATTCTATACTATACCGGCTTGTGTCTGGTCCCTCAGCGGGAAGGGGGTGCCTCAGCATGAGTCTGCCCAGGCACCCTCTTCCCCCACACCTCACCAGAACTTATAAGCTCTTTCTCTTTTTATGATCACAACAGGTATAGTTTGCATCCTGAACATTTGTTATTAGTATAGAGAATAATATTTTAGAGCTGAAAAGTCTTTACTATAATGCTATGAAATGTTAGTGATTAGATCAGCACTTTTTTAGGTGAAATAAAGTAATATAGAAAAGAAACTCTAGGCTTTTTGGACATTAAGGGAGGAATAGTTTTGTAAACATATTCCCACATTATGTGATTACTGGGATGGGTTATGAAATGTAATTTTTTTTGCATTATGCTCTAGAACCATAGCTTGATACAGCCATTAAAATTTTTAAAAAATTAATTTCTTGGTCCTGTTAGCCACATTCCAGGTATTTAATAGCCAAGTATGGCTGGTACCTGGACAACATAGATAAAGCTGTTGAACAATAGGGTTTTATCTAAGCCCTTCTAATTTTGCAGATGAGGAAACTAAGCTACAAAAATAGATAAATGAAAGCCTTCAAGGCTGTTCATTCACTTATTGCTTTCTTTCTTTCTTTTTTTTTTCATTTATTGCTTTCTTTATGTCAGGTACTTATGAAATAGTACTCTGGTAGTCACCAAGGCCACAATAAATGTTGACTTGTACTAATAATGAATAGAATACTATTAATGGTGGGAAATACCTTAAGTGTAAAACTTATTCTTAAAATCGGAGGAGTTTTATATACTATTTAAACTGTGTAAAATTCATTATACAGCTACTGCTGTACTATATTATTTCTACTAAAATGATTTATAAATCACGTTGCAGTGCTGGGGATGAAACCAAGGCCTTATATAAGCTCTGCAAGCATTCTACCACTAAGCTACATCCCTACTCTATGAATTTTGTATAAGTTGTAGTTTATTTTATTAATGTTTAAAATACTAGAAATTGAGGTGTCATGCATTTTCTTAGCATAAAACATCTCAGTTTGTATTAATCTTGACACTCAACAACACCCTGTGTTCATTTGTAATTCATCCATTTAAAAGGACATATTAATGGATTCTATATACTCAGTGATATACCACCATTGCCACATTCAATTGCCTCAAAAAGAAATCTACTTTTTGTCTGTCTTTCTATGCCTTTCCTTTTTTGACCAGGTCTAAGCAACCACTAACTTATACATTCTTTATATATTTTGGACATTTAGTATGAATGGGATTATATGGTATGTGGTCTCTTTGTTTGATGTTGTTTCCTTAAAACATTGTCTCCTGGAAGTAAGGCTGGCTGGTCTTGAAAACTTTCTATGTAGCCTATTGCATAATCATAATCTATGAACGATTATAAGGCATGCACTACCACACCTCTCAGTATGTGACCTTTTTTGACTATTGCTTTCATTTTGCATTATTTTTAAAGGGTTGTTTAATTATGGTACATGTTCATACTACATTATTGTGGCCAAATAATGTTTTGGATATACAAGGTTTTTTGTTTGGTTGGTTTTTTCTTTTTTAATGAGCTTACTAAGTAGCCTTGGCTGGCCTGGAATTTGATATGCAGACGGTGTTGTCCTTGAGCTCATGAGGTGTTAGGATTAAAGGCATGTGCCTCCATACCTGGCATGGTTAGGGTTAGTCCTGAGTCTCTCTTTTTCTTCTTTGAAAAATGGTTTCTTTTTAATTTTATGTGCATTGGTGTTTTGCTGGCATGCATGTCAGTGTGAGGGTGTCAGATCCCCTGGAAGTATTTATAGACCACTGTGAGCTGCCATATAGGTGCTGGGAATTGAATCCAGGTCCTCTTAACAGCCTGTGCTTCTAACTGTGGAGCCATCTCTCCAGCCACATACCTTGATGATTTCTTGCTGTCTACTCCTTTTGTGAGTGATTTCTTCCTTTCGTTGTAGGCCTTTCAGTTATTCAATTAAGTTACTAGTCTGAGAGCTCTCCAATTTTTTAGGTAGGCACTTATGTAGGTACTTCATTCTGTCCCATGCATTTGGGTATGTGGTGTTTTCATTTTCACTCAACTCTGGCAAGTCTTTAATTTTTTTACTTAATTTTTGTCTTGACACATTCTTTTTCACTCACTAGAGAGTCATTCAGTTTCTATGAGTTTATAAGCTTTCTGTTGTTGATGCCCAGATTTAATCTGGTAGTAAGAGGATTCAAGGGGTTATTTCAATTTTCTTGTGCCTGTTAAGATTTGGTTTTTGTCTGAGTATGTGGTAATTTTTAGAGAAAGTTCTATGAGGTACCGAGAAGGTAAATTCTTCTGTGTTTGGGTGAAATGTTCTGTAAATATGTTAGGTCCATTTGGTTAATTATAAGTTCAGTTAGGTCTGTTTCTCTGTTTAGTTTCTGTCTGGATGACTCGTCCATTGTTTGAAGTCTCCCACTGTCAGTGTATGAGGGTCAGTATGTGATTTAAGCTGTGGTAGTGTTTCTTTTATCAACTTGCATGCCCTTGTGCCCAAGCCATAGATGTTAACATTGCAATGTCTTCTGGGTGGCGTTTGCCTTTGAGTATGCCTTCCCCAACTCTTCTGATTAATTTTGGTTTGAAGTCTATTTTGTTAGATATTAAAATGGTGACTCAAGCTTGCTTCTTAGGTCCATTTCCCTGGTATATCATTTTTCCATTTTTTCTAATCCTGAGTTGATGTCTGTCCTTGATGTTAGGTGTGTTTCTTTGATTCAGCAGCAGAATGGATCATGTTTTCCCATCCATTCTGTTTGTCTCTGTCTTTTTATTAGGGAATTGAGACCACTGACGTTGAGAGATATCAATAAGCAGTGCTTATTGATTCCTGTTATTTTATTGTTTTTCTGGTGGTAATGGTGGTGATGGTATGTGTATATATGTGTATATGTGTGTTTCCCTTTCCTTAACTTGCTGGTCTGGAATTATTTATTCCTTTGATTTCTTGCATGTGACTAACCATTTTAGATTTTGGATTTTCCCTTTTTAATGCCTTCTGTAGGACTGGATTTGTAGATAGATATTCCTTACATTTGGTTTTGTCATCGAATGTCTTTATTTTCCCCATCTATTTTGATTGAACATTTTGCTGTATATAGAAGTTTGGGCTGGCATCTGTAGTCTCAGAGTCTGTAGACCATCTGTCCACGTCCTTATGGCTTTTAGAGTCTCCATTGATTAGTCATGTGTTATTCTAGTAGGTCTTCCTTTATATGCTACTTGGTCTTTTTTCCTTTTTTCTTTGTTCTGTAAATTTAGTGTTTTGATTATTATGTATTGAGGGGACTTTCTGTTCTGGTCCAGTCTATTTGGTGTTGTATGCCCATCTTTAGGTTAGGTAAATTTTAAAACATACTTATTTTCTCTCTTTTTGAAAATGAATTCTTTTCTCATCTTATATATCCTGATTACAGTTTCCCCTCCCTATACTTCTTTCAGTTCCTCATCTGGATCTACTCCCCCCCCTTTTTTTTTTTTGGTTTTTGGTTTTTGGTTTTTCGATACAGGGTTTTTCTGTGTAGCCCTGGCTGTCCTGGAACTCACTCTGTAGACCAGGCTGGCCTCGAACTCAGAAATCCACCTGCCTTTGCCTCCCAACTGCTGGGATTAAAGGCGTGCGCCACCACTGCCCAATCTACTCCCTTTCTGTCTCTCATTAAAAAAGGATAGTAAAATATAACAAAATAAAACACAGTAAGATAAAACAAGGCAAACCAACAGAAGGAAAAGAGCCAGAGAGAAGGCACGCGGATTAGAGATCCACTTGTTCACACACATTCATGAGTCCCATAAAAATACTGAAAGCTATAACACATATACAGGGGTCCTGGTATAGACCTGTGCAGGTCTTGAGCTTTCTACTTCAGTATCTGTGAGTTCATATGAGCTTTGCTTGGTCAATTTAGAGGGACTTGCTCTCCTGGTGTCCTTCATCCACTTTGGCTCTTACAATCTTTCTGCCTCTTCTGCAGGGTTCCCTGAGCCCTGAAGGAAAGGATTTGATGGAGACATTTCATTTAGACCTGTGTGTTCCAAGGTCTGGCTGGCTGGTGCTGTCCCTCCCCCCTACTCTGAGTAATGTCTGGCTGTAGGTCTCTCTGTTTGTGTTCCTATTTGCTGCAAGAGGAAGCTTTCTCTGATGGCTAAGTAAAGCACTGGTCTATAAGAGTAGAATATCATTAGGTATAGAGGAAGGAACTAGGGGGACACATGGGTCTCACTGGGAGGAGGAAATAGAATAGATTTTATGGGTGGAATGAGGGCAGAGGTGGAGGATGGGAGTGGGAGGATCAGGTGAGGATGGGGAAGGGAAGTGGAGATGAGGGGGAAATTCGAAGAGAGGCAGGTAGAGTTGAAGGATATTTGAAGGTTAGTATGCAAGTGGAAACTTCCTATGATTTTTGAAGGCAATCCTAATGTCTCCAAATAATGGAGGAGACAGAATCTCAGTTGACCACCTCTTGTCACCAAATAAAGCTTCTAGTATGAGAGCTGGGATAATTGAGTTATGTGTCAAAGGAATCCCATGGAAATCCCCCCAAATAACCCAGCTTGATGCCAAGACAATAGGTTGCTCCCACAAACTGAAAGTAAGGCCCCATTGCTGAAGGCAACACCTGTACAACTCATTGAACACAGAAGGTACTCCACAAGACCTTTGATCTACAGTGTTGTAATGACAGCAAAATATGCTAGGGCAATGTTGGCACAAAGCTTGTGCGAGTAACCAACCAAAGTTTGACTTGACTTAAAGCCCACTCCATGGGATGGAACCTATATCAGACATGGCTTGGGTTATCAAGAACCAGAGACCTAAAGTAAAAACAAGTACTACTGGTCTTAAAAACC
>NC_045030.1:104496479-104503185 GCF_008632895.1 Mastomys coucha | reverse complement strand
ACTAAAAAAAGAGTAGAGAAATTTAATTTTCTTCTGTGATGTTTTAAAAAAATATTTCCTGTGTCTTTCATCTTCTCCTTTTATTTCTATTTTTCTTAGATTTCATCATTTCTTAGGGTTCCTGATTTCCTGGATGTTTTGTGCCAGGAATTTTTTAGATTTAACATTTTCTTTGACTCATGTATCTGTTTCTTCTATGGTATCTTCAGTGCCTGAGATTCTTTCTTTGGTCTCTTATATTCTGTTGATGAGGCTTGTCACTGAGTTTTCTGTTCAAGTTCTTAAATTTTTCATTTCTAGATTTCCTTCAGTTTGGGTTTTCTTTACTGATTCTCTTTCTACTTTCAGGTCTTGAAAACGGTTTTATCCATTTCCTCCCACTATGTGTTTGTGTTTTCATTGATTTCTTTAAGGGATTATTCATTTCATCACTAAGGACTTCCATCATATCTATTAAGACTATTTTAGGGTCTTCGTCTTGAGTTCCTCCTATGTTGTAATACTAAAGGTCTACTTTGGTAAAGTTTCTGGCCTCTAGTGAAGACATATTTGTTGTCTTGGCTGTTAATCATTTTTTTGTTTGTTTTTATACTGGCATTTAGGCATCTGGGTTTGTGAGGATTTTAATTCTAGGTGCTAATATCTGGTCTTTGTTGGGTGGGTGTTTTTTTGGTTTCTTTTGCCCTCTCTGATAATTAGGGGAGTGTGGTGGCTGTGTGCTGCCTGATAGGAAATTCTCCTGAGATCCTGATAGGTGAAGCTACTCCGGGATTCTGAGGAAAATGTGTTCCTGTTTATTGCAACCTGAGACTTCGGGTGGACACGGGCTGGGGGCAGTGGAGGAGCTTCACATAAAAGGAGGGAAGCAGGGCATTCTGACAGGATCTTCTCAGTTCTCTGGGAATGGGGCAGAGAGTGAAGAGAGGCTTCAGCAGGTGGTCTGCTACCGAGCTGGGGATGGGGCTGGTGGATTGGATTTGGAGGAGAGAAGAGAGGTGAAGATTTGCAGTTAGCCTACCTGCCTTCCTGGTCTGTGAGGGAATGCTTATTTATCATTTCTACCTCGCTTCACTTGCTCTTGTGTATTCGAGTTACTAAATGAAGTTATTTCCCTAGCTTGGTGGAGCTGGATTCTTACTCAACTTCTTTGTGATAATGTCATTTGCAAATGCATTGCTTAGATGCTAAAATTTTAACACATTACATACATACACCAGTGATTTTATAGTTACCTTTTACATCAGATTAAATATGAAAGATGAAAAATTATGCATTTATCCTTGTTTTATAATTATATAATTACCTTTTCTGATGCTCTGGTCATTTATGTGTGTATAAACCTAAATTATTCTTGAACTTACCTTTTTTTCAGTCCTGAGAATTTCCCTCAGTTGTTTTTTTTTGTAAATGGTTCTTTATTAACCACTTCTCCCAGTTTTTGCTCCTATGGAAATATATTTATTTCACTCCAGGCTTTTTTGTTTGTTTTTGTTTTGTTTTGTTTTTTGAAATAGGGTTTCTCTGTGTAGTCCTGGCTGTCCTGGAATTCACTCTGTAGACCAGGCTGGCCTCAGACTGACAGAGATCTGCCTGCCTCTGCCTCCCAAGTGCTGGGAACAAAGGTGTGTCCCACCATGCTTGGCTTCACTGCTTGATAGCTTCTCCCATCCTTTAAGAATATTTGTATGTGGTAACCGATTATGCTCTGGCTTCCTTTTTTACCCTGTCAAGAAATCTGCTCTTAATTTGGGGATTCATTTGTTAGGAAGAAGTTGTTTCCTTGAAGAGTTTCACCTTGATTTTGGCTTTTAGTATAGGTGTCTGAGGGTGTTTTGTGTTTTTTTTTTCTACTTGTTAAACATCTTGGGTGGGTATATTGCTCTGGTTATTAATGAACTTGGAAAGTTTTCAGCCATTTTTTTCATCAAATGTTTTTTCTCCCACTTTTCTACTTTATATCTGGTATTTGGCGTGCTTAAAATTCTCATATTTTCTGTGGTTCCATTCATTTTTCATCTCTCTTGTTTTCTGTTACTCACTTTGTATAATTTGATCTGTCTTTACAATTACTAAATCTTTTGCCATTTCAAATATACTGTTTAGCTCATCTAATGAATTCTTCAGTTATAACACTTTGTACTCCAGTATTTCTGTTCCTTTTAAAAATAGTATATTAGCTGGGCTTTGTGGCACACACCTTTAATCCTAGCACTTGGGAGGCAGAGGGAGACGGATCTCTGAGTTTGAGGCCAGCCTGGTCTACAGAGTGAGTTCCAGGACAGCCAGGAATACACAGAGAAACCCTGTGTTAAAAAACCAACAACCATAAACCAACCAACCAACCAACCAACCAACCAAAACAATACAAACAAAAATTAATTTATTGATATCTTTGACAAGATACTTTCACCATATCTTTCTTTACTTTTTCAATATAATTCACTTTAGTCTTTGAGCATATCTGTAACTACTATTTTGAAGGCCCTTTCTCTTTAATCTTATAATATTTCTTTACATCCATAGACATTTCCTTTTGACTTTTTTTCCAGGTCATATTTTACTGGTTCTTGACTTGTGCCATGTTTATTCTTGTTTCTAAAGCCAGACATTTTAGATAATTTTTACAGCAAATCTGTGTAGTGGTCTGCTCCCTCCTGGCGCCCATTATTCACTTATTTGTTTAGAAACTAGTGGGTTATTTTAGTGCTTTCTGCCTTATTACTGCTGGCTTCTCTATTTACCCTCTTACTTTGCTTCTCAGGAGGCACAGTATATTTATTGTATGCCTGTAGTCAGCCTGGGATGATAATGGTTTGGGCAGGGAACCCTTTGTGTCTTGCCCAGTTACCTACAATAGTTGCTGGCAGATTGTTTTCAACATGCCCTGGGGCATAAATTGTTGCACTTACTCAAAACTGTGTTCTTTTGAAGAGATGGTTGCTAAGGTAGGTGTTTGAGACATTTTTTTCTGACTCCTAGAAGGCCTTTGTGGTTGTCTCACTCCTCAGGTGTTTTTGGTTTTCTCAGGCACACCAGCTTACCTGGTTTAGCTTCTGAGCTATAATTCTACCAGTCCTTTCCCAATTGTCTTTGCTGTTAAGAACAACTTTTAGTCTCAAATGTCTTTTATATCAAGTGGCAAAGGTCAATTATTTTTAAAATTGTTTTTGTTATATTAACTATGAATGTGTGTGCGTGTGCGAGTGTGCGTGCATGTGAGTGTGTGTGTGTGTGTGTGTATGTGTATGTGTATGCCTGCAGAGGCCAGAGAAAGGAGTCTTTCCTCTTGAGCTGGAGTCACAGGAACTTGTGTGCCCCCTGAAGTGGGTGTTGAGAATTTGAACTTGGGTCCCCTGATCTTAACCTCCGGAGCCATCCCCTGTGGTCAATTCTTACTCCTAGCAAAATCTCCCTGGATCTGGAGGGGGCAAAGGTTCACTTGGGAGTGATAGCCTCACCAAGTTGGGAGTTGAGTGCTGGGGTGAAAAAGTGGAAGCAGTGACTGACCTCATATAGAACCAATGTGTTATAAGCCAGGACCAAGGTAGTTGATATTCCTTCTCAATAGTGGCATACACAAGGTAGAGAGTTTTATTTACCTCTTGAGCACAATAGATCAAAGCTTAGCTTCAGAATGCAGTCACTGGGGTCAAGGGGGAGCAATGCTGATATTCTGCCATTCTCAGAAAGGTAGCAATTGGACTAGAACCTTCAGGAATGACTCTGTGCTAATCTCAAGAAGACTTTCTAGACTGTGACCTGGGAGGAAACGGGATGGGTTCTGGGTTATCTCTTACGTGTTTTTAATACTCTTAGCCCTTAGAGACTTTCTGATGTAAATCTTATTTCATATGCTAAGTGGCTCTTTTATGATTTTTTTAACCAGTTTTGCTGGGGGGGGTACTACTTCAGTAAGTTGTTCATATCAATTGTAGAATATTCTTTTTGCTCTTATTTGAAACAGCCTCTTGTAATATATCTGGCTAGCCTAGAACTTCCTATATAGAGAGCAGGCTAGTTTCAGACTTACAGTGACTGTTTTTGTCTTGGCCTCCCTCCTGCTGGAATTACAGCCATGCTTTATTGATAATCTCATGCCCTTACTGTAGTCAACAAAAAAGTCTTTTTGTTTTTTTCTCTTTGATTTGTAGGAGATAGTCTCAGTGAGGCTTGGGCCACCTTTTATTTTAGTATGCTTACTTTGTGTGTTTCATGTGGAAATTGTTTTAGATTCTGTGGTTGGTTGGTAGAGCTGTTTGAGAAGGAGCTGTTTGAGAAGTTTGAGGTGTGGCCTTGTTAAAAGAGGTTTGTCACATCATCCATCATCAGGCATTGAGATTTCAAAAGGCCTGCCATTCCCAGTATGTTCTTTGCTTCTTGCTTGCATTTTGTGGTGTGAACTCACTGCTGTTCCTGCCACTGTGCCTTTGCTCTGCCATCATGAACTCTAATCCTCTGAAATCATAAGCCTGATTAAGTGCTTCTTAAAAATGTATTGCTGTAATTGGGGTTTCATCACAGCAATAGAAAAGTAACTAAGATATATATATATATATATATATTATTATTATTATTTTTTTTTTTTTTTGAGGAAGGATCTCTACATACCCATGGCTCTGTCGTGGAATTCCTACCATAGACCAGGCTGGCCTCAAACTCTCAGAGGTCTGTCTACTTCCCTCTGCCTCCCCAGTGCTGCAGTTAAAGGCATTTCCTACTGTGTTCATTTGTTGGCTTTGACCCCATGACAAGAGGGTTGGAGCTTTGCTTTTATTTGGCTCTAAGTCTCTCCCTCCCCATTTTCCCACACCTCATTGGCTTCGGATGGTTAACCAACAGTAGAAAGGTTAAAAGACTTTGCTTCTGGATGAATACAAATTTACTGAACTGGGACTATAACAACAACACTGGGTGACAACTAATTCTGATTTTGTTTTCCAGAGATCCTAGTTCACATTCAGCTTTCATAACAAAAGGTACATATTAGGAACTAAAGTGATTACTGAGATCTCAAATGTAATGGAAGTAAAAACTAAAATTCAGGAAAAAAAAACCCAAAGCAGGTCTTTACATCTTAGTACAGAATTTGAAAGAGTAGGGGGTGATTCAGTGACATTTAAAGTACCTGAAAGATAATTATTTAAACAAAATTAAAAGCTTGCTTTACTACTTCTGTGCTTACTGTACTTACTGGAGACATAGGCTATAACAGAGACTTGGAAGTAACTGGAAGAATGATTTAATGTACATACAAAAAAAGTGTCTTACACTAATAACCATTGTCTTTTGGGGCTGTTGTAATGAAAGATCATAAATTGAGTGGCTTATGAACAGTAGGAATTTATTTTGCACAGATCAGGGTACCAGCAGATGCTGGGTCTGATCCAGGCCAATTCTCTGGCTCTTGGTGGTACCTTTCAGCTATATATTCACCTGGTGAAGGAAGCGAGCTGTGTGTGGCCTCACATATAAGGGCACAAATCACATTCGTGAGGGCTCTGTTCTTATGCCCTATTTATTTCCCAGTGTCCTCAGCCATTTAATTCTGCACAAGCATGTGTGTGTGTGAGTGTGTGTGTGTATGTGTCTAGGTGGGTGGGTAGGTGTACACGTGTGCGTACATGCATGGGTATACATGTTTGTTGGGTTTTGTTTTTTAGATGCTGTCTTAATTAAGGTTTCTATTGCTGTGGAGAGACACCATGACCACAACAACTCTTAAAAAGGAAAAAATTTAATTGGGGCTGACTTCATAGGTTCAGAGGTTCAGTCCATTATCATCGTGGCAGGAAGCATGGTAGTGTGCAGACGAACATTTTGCTGGAGAAGGAGCTAAGAGTTCTACATCTGGATCTGCAGGCAGCAGGAGGATGGAGTGACTCTGGTTCTGGCTTGAGCTTGTATAGGGGCCATTTTCATTCAAACAACTACATTGGACTCCATAGGCTTGTAGCCTTATCATAATGCAAAAATGCATTTAGTCCAACTTCAGAAGTTCCTGTAGTCTGTAAGAGTCTCAACATTGTTTAAAAGTCCAAAGTTCAAACTCACTTCTGTGACTCATGGCAATCTCTTTTTTTGTTGTTGGTTGTTTGTTTTTTGTTTTTGTTTTTGTTTTTCAGGACAGGGTTACTCTGTGTAGCCCTGGCTGTCCTGGAACTCACTCTGTAGACCAGGCTGGCCTTGAACTCAAAAATCCACCTGCCTCTGCCTCCCAAGTGCTGGGATCAAAGGTGTGTGTCACCACTGCCTGACTGCAATCTCTTAATTGTAACTCCCTGTAAAATCAAAATCAAAAAGCAGATCACATACTTGTAACATATAATGGCACAGAATATACATTACCATTCTAAAAGGGAGGAAAGGTATCATAATCAGGAAATACTCAACCCAAGTAAAATTGAAAGCCAGCTGAGCAAACTCCAAACTCTGTATCCCCATATCTGATGTTCAAGTGCTCTTCAGATCTGCAACTCCTTTCAGCCTTGTTGACTGCAACATACCTCTCTCTCTTGGGCTAGTTCTACTCTCTATTACGAGCTTTCCTTTGCAGATCATCCATGACTCTGGCATCTTCAGCATCTTGACCTCTTCAGGGTAGTCCAAATGTCACTTTCACAGCTTCCCGAAATGTCCTCTCTGAGCCTCCATCCAAACATCCCTGCCACCTGCCTGGCCTTAGTGGCTTTTCTTAGTCTTTTTTTTT
>NC_045030.1:104488407-104496358 GCF_008632895.1 Mastomys coucha | reverse complement strand
TTTTGGCTTTTCTTAGTCTTGAAGGGAGCCTCCATAACCCTTTTCTTGTATCCTTGACTCCAAAGCCAGCATCAAATGGCTGAAGCTGCCAAGTTCTGATGCTTACTAGGGCTGGAACATGTACATTTTCACCAACTTTCTGTTTTTGATGTTATCTTCCATACCTAACCTTTTGCTGTCTTAAAAGTTGCTCTGTAGACCAGGCTAGCTTTGAAGTCTGAATATATCCATACATTATCTATGCAATGTTAGTTTCTAAAGGCAGAATAACTAAATATTAATCATAATTTAAATAAGTATTCTTTTCGTTATTTTAAATTGTGTGTCTGTCTGTCTGTGAGTCTTAATCATAATTTAAATAAATATTCTTTTTGTTATTTTAAATTCTGTGTCTGTCTGTCTGTGAGTCTCTGTGTGGGTAGGGTTTGTGCATGTGAGTACAGGAGGCCTTAGAAGCTGGAGATGTCCTCTGGAAGAGCACTGAATTCTTAACCCTCAGCCGTCTCTCCAGCCCTAAATAGGATTCTAAAGATAGAATTGACTTTGTATCATTCAAAAATGGAACGGACTTCGTGGGCTAATTTAGTAGAAGTAACATAGGTAAAACATTGGTTGAAAGAGATTGTTTTAGGAGATACTAGAACATGGTCATTATCATGAGCTACAAATAGGCAAATACTTAGAATGATGGTTATCTGTCGTGTTTTCAAAGTCACTGATAGGTTCATAACATCAATAATTTAGATAGTAAGCAAACATCAGGTAGTTAATTTAAGAAGATTTCCTATATAGATAGTCTTAGGCTAGAAACCCTTTTGTAGTTATGCAGTAGCCCTACTATAAGAAGGTTTTATAAGCATTTGGCAGCTCCTTTCAGTAGGAATGGTGGACCCTTCCTGTCCCAGGTAGGTGAGGATGCTGTCCTCATATCTACTTTTCAATTACAGGAAGACTTCTCTCTATTTCTGTCTGGGTCTCATTGTTAGTATTTCTAACTGTGTTTCCTGTGTTTCTAACTGTATCTTGGGCCCTTGTTATTATACATGGAACTTCTCTCCCCAGCTCTATACTTATGGAGGACTTGCTCTTCTAATGCATTCCATACAGCCCTTCTTCCCAAAGCACAATCTTTGCCATGTCACTTCCTTGCTTATAAGTTTCAGTGGTCTTTATACTATAGCTTGGCATTTAAAGTTCTAAAGCTATGTTATGAATTATGTTATATAGCTATGTTAAATATTTCTCTAACACATACTTGGATCTGCTTTCCACCCAGATTTGCTTCTTGTTTTTTGGATCTTTGTGCCTTTTTATTTTCTTCATGCTTGCTGTTCTTGCCTATCTGGTATCCCTTTTCTAACTCTTCCCTGCTTGTTTTCAGATCTTAGTTTGAGGGTCAGTTTATTCTACAGTGTCATTTGTATAGGCTCCTAAGACAATGATTTTTTTTCTCATCTGAGTACCTGTAACACCAATTCATATAAGTAGCTATCATATATGTCTTGTGGAAGAGAGAAAATTTTATGGGTAAAAGTGACAACTACATTTCTCTCATCTTTTGTTGTCCATAGAGCTCAGCATGTTTGCTTTCATGTAGGCATTCATTTGTGAAATGAATAATGAAATCCTTAACTCTGCTAAATTGAAGTCTTAACAAAGAATAATATTTACTTCAGTGTTATTTAGAATCAAAGCCTCATTTTGTTGACAAGAGCCTCATAAATAAGTTCATCGCATTTTTGTCATTGATATACAATATTGTGATAGGGTAGCATCACTTTGAATTGGAGTTTTTGCTTTGTGTTTCGTGGCAGGGTTTCTCGGTGTAGCCCTGGGTGTCTTGGAATTCACTCTGTAGACCAGGCTGGCCTCGGATTTATGGAGATCACCTGCCTCTGCCTCCTGAGTGCTGGGATTAAAGATATGTGCACTGCTGCCACCACCACCAGCTGGTTTGAATGGGAGTTTTTACCTCTATAACTAAAGCTCATATACTTGTTATCCTAATTTTTGTAGTGTTAAGCCTTGAACCCAGGGCCTGTCTTGTATATGCTAGCTGAGCACTCTGCCACTGAACTACATCATCACCTATCTAGAATTTTTGTAGGCATGTTATTCTAAGAAAAAATGGCTTGTAGAATAGATCTCTTTGAGAAGTACATAAAATCTACCCGTTGTAAAAATTTTACCTGCAGGCTATGCCTTGTTATGCTCATTAGTCTTCTGATCCGATTTTCTTTACTATTTCCAGAGGGGAAAAAAAGATGTTAGAGTGGAGAAAGTATATCCTAGAGGTGTAAATTTAGTTTCTCCTGTACTGATGTTTTATCTGAGTTATCTTTCAAATCTGTTTTTCAAATTATCAATTATTTTTACTGATGTTGAATAACTTGGGCTATAACTGGTCATTGTTATATATTTTTATATTTTACGTGCTAGGTATGAACTCTCTCCAACTATTCTAACAATATTGACTTTACAACTATATAACGGCATCTTTGTATTTGGGATGTTAGCACTTCCATATGTGAATTTAGGAGGCAGGTATATTTCAGCTGTAATCGTGTGTGTGTGTGTTTGTGTGTGTGTGTGTGTGTGTGTGTGTGTTGTGTGTTGTGTGCATGCACATGCTCACATGCTACATACAGAAGCAAATCATAGTAATTTAAAAGGATGTACCCTAAACCTCTGGAGAAAGGATTGGTTAGAAAAGTAGGCTAGATCCTGAGAGGCCCTGCCAGAGCCTTACAAATACAGATGTGGATGTTGGCAGCCAACCATTGGAGTGCGGGGTCCCTAATAGAGGAGTTAGACAAGGGACTGAAAGAGTTGAAGGGGTTTGCAACCCCATAGGAAGAACAATAATATCAACCAACCAGACCCCCAGAGCTCCCAAGGACTAAGCCATCAACAAAGGAGTACACATGGCTCCAGCTGCCTATGCAGCAGAGGATGGCCTTGTCATGCACCAATGGGAGGAGAGGTCCTATGAAGGCTCCATAGATGCCCCAGAGTAGGGGAATCAAGGGTGGGGAGGTGGGAGTGGGTGGGTGGATGGAGGAACACCCTCATAAAAGCAGGGGGAGGGAGGGAAACAGGGAAAGGAGAAAACATTTGAAATGTAAATAAAGAAAATATCCAATAAAATAAATAAATAAATAGAAAAGAAAAGTAGGCTAGAACACAAACTTCACCTTGCTTTTATAGATACTTGGGCAGTTTAATCTATCTGCTTTTATAATACAAAACAGTTAGACTTTTCAATTAGTGAACTGGCCTTTTCAAATAGATTGTATTCATATGTTAATTTATTCGAAGTCTTACTGGGTTTTATCTCCTAGTAATGCATTTTAACAACCATGAATATATCCTAGGTTTTTTTTTTAATAGCACAAGGTATTCTTTAACATGTTTAAGAAAGCTTTCCTGGAAGTATTCTTCTGTTTCCTTATTTATCTGACATTTTCTTTATTACTTTATTAGGAGAATTAAGATATTTTTTTAACGATTGGAGCTTAGTGTTTTTGTTCATATGAGTGGGTTCTTCGACATCGCAGTGTTGACATTATGTCTTTGAATTTGCCTCTGTGTGTGTATATGTGTGTGTGTGTGTATACATATATATATATATATATATATATATATATATACACATTTCTTATATAAAACCCCTTAAACTGGATAAATCTACTTCTGGAGTAGAACAAACAAAGCCCAAGAAAGCTCTGGCAGCACTCAGCATGCTGGCACTTAGGTATAACCTGTACTTACAGTAATAGCAGCTCTTTGCAAAGTGCTTTCAGTTTTTACTTCTTCCTGTCTCTACTTATTTATTCATCAGGGTTGGGAAAAAAAGGCTCCCTACTTCTTAGAGCTTTACTGTCCAGTACTGTAGATATTAGTTTGCACATAGCTATGTAAACATCAGTTTAATTACAATGAAAATTTATTACTCAGTCTCAGTAGACAGAGTGCTAAGTTAGATACATGAGTGTCCATCATATTTGACCATATAACAGATGAGCAGTCTTTCTCTCTTCACAGGAGGTCCTGTGGTTTATAGGCTATTAATAAATATAATTGGCTCTTCATATCTATGGGTTTTGCAACCATGGACTCAACTAACTACAGATTAAAAATATTCAGCAATAGACAGACAGGTGAATGGCTCAGTGAGTAAAGGCTGCCAAGATCTGTGTTTGATCTCTAGGACCTCATGGTACAAAGAGGGAACCAATTTCTGCAAGTTATCTTCTGCCCTCCATACATACTATACACACTATGCACTCATGCACATGTGTAAGTAAATCAGTAAAAAAAATCCAGGAAAAAATTTCATCTGGACTACAGATATACAGTATTCAGATCCCATTCTTTTGACTAATCAGAATCCGGTAGTTACAGTTACTAGTTTTATAAGCTGCTGATTATGAGAGAGGGACCCATCATCAATGACCTTCTATCCTGCTAACTTCTAAATAGCTACTTAACACAGAGACGTTTTTCTTATCATCATTTCCTAAACAATGAAGTATCACAACTATTTACATAACATTCACATTTGTATGAATTATTACAAGTAATTTAAAGATGAGTTTAAATATATTGGGAAGAAATAAGTAGGTTATATGCAAATACTATACCCTTTTATATAAGAGACTTGAGTGTTCTCAGATTTGGATTATATGAAGAGAGGCATCTTGTAACTAATCTACAGATAGAGAGGGATGGCATTGTCAAATTTGTTTTAGGAGTTTGGTTCTGGTTACAATTTGAAGGATATATTAGAAGCAGACAGAGTATGGAGACAGGGATATCATCAATTAGGAGGATATTAAAGTAATATAGGATAGAAGTGATAAAGGCCTGTACTGCCTGTTATGAGAGTTGTCAGGGTTTGTCATCAAACATTCTTGTATCATGGATAGAGGACTGAATTGCAGCAAGAGCATATCACTGTGCTTGTATCTTAGTACTTTAGACCATAAAATGGCCATATGAATAGACTTACTTTACCTATTTCATACAGTTCTTAGGATGGTGAAATGAGATGAAATACAGAGAATTTATTTTGTGAGTTGGAATTCTTTCAAGTTTGCCATTACTATTGGGCTTATCATAGTTCTGTAATAAAATACAACTCTAGAATAGATTTTGTGGAGATTGTAGTGTGTCATATGATTGGGCTATGGTGGTTGTTTATATTATGAACATTTCTCAAGCATTCCAGTTATATTCCATCTAATTAGTGACACAACTATAACCCAGAGTTTTAAAAGTAAATTTTATTTTGTGTGTTATGTGTATGAATGTGCTGGAGTGCATTCACCTATGCATGTGCATGGAGGCCAGAGGACAGTGACTGTTCATCTCTGCCACTTTCCTTGTTAGTTCTTTGAGACAGGGTCTCTCATTAAACTTGGAGAGAGGCTATAAAACAGCAAGCCCCAGTGATCATCCTGTTTTTGCTAACATACTGCTCATCATAACATGACCACACTCAGCTTTTTTTCTTATGTGTCCTAGGGATGTGAAGACCTAGGACTAGAACAGGTGTCTTACTTGCTGAGCCATGTCAGCCCCAAACCAGGTCTTTTGACTTACTTATTTCTCCTCATCCTGATTACTCAATGATTGACAGCTCTCACTATTTATTGTATTTGACCCTTTGTATACCCATTGTTTATTTCTGGATGAAAAATTAGTTTATAGCTATTTGAATAAGCCTGTTGTAAAAGTTTGTTCTATACTAGTAGCTTAGTGTAATGAAATCATACAAAGGTAGCAAAATCATTCTAAACCAGGGTTTATCAGGACCTAATCCAGCTCCACATTTAAAAAGGAACTTGGAACTATCATCTTAAGCTATTTTATGAGTACTGGGGAACAAATTAAAATTTTAAACAAATATGTTAGGCACTTGACATTTGGTAGACATAACTAGTCACTGAGGCTACAACAATGAATGAACCATAACCTGCCCTTCAACAAATCAGGATTTTGAGGGAAAACAGTTTAGTAAACTAACAATTCAAATAAAATGTGAGAAGTATTTTAAAAGTGCTGTGTGTAAGATTTTAGGGGAACCCAGAAATGGAGAAGCATATTTAGTTTAGAGATGCCAGAGAAGAGCTTCTAGATGATAAATTTGTAGGTGAGTATTGAAGACATATTGGTAGATGTTGGCTTGGTAGATGAATAAGAAAAAGATTTAGGGATAAGAAATAATCACATGTCTTTGAAAAAGTTTTAGTTTGGAAGGTAGACAAGGAGAGTTTTTGTTTGATAGGAACACAGTGAAGTGTTATCACAGTATTGGAAAAAAGGAGATCATTGGGAGGTAACATTGACAAAGTTAGCAGGTAGTTTACAGTAAAGAAAAAAAGAATAGATAATAAGCCCAGTATCTGGGTTAGATATCTTGGGTGGCTAGTGATGCTATTAGTTAAGATAGGAAAGAACAATTTTGGACAGTTTAAAGAAGGTAGAGAAATAAACTCAAGTTCAGTTTGATTTATCTAGACTTTAATGTCAAATATATTGGGTAGATAAGACAGAGGTCTAGTCTTAAGATAAAGTTTGAGAGTCATTGTCAGGGGAGTGCATTTTCATAGTGGATAATTTCTGGGAATTATAGAATAAAGAAGAAAAAAAAGGAGTCAAGGAGCCAACGTCTAAAACTACCACTATATGAAAAGGGAGGACCAAAATCAGCCTTGGCAAAGAGATGAATCAAGTAGAGAAATTTGAAATTGCAAGAGGTCAAGGAAGAGGGGAAATTATTAATAGTGTTATGCTACATGGAGTGTGATATGAACACATAAAGTGTTTTTGAGTTTGAAAATTACTAGCTCAATTAGTATTCTGGTAAAAACAGTTCTAGTAGTCATACATGGGTTGAAGCTATCTTATAATGCCTTCACTAGTAAGGCATGCAATGTCTTTCTCAGTGTATCATATCACAGGATCATGAGAGTGCTGTACCTACAGTTGGTAATGTCCCTCACTTGATTAAGATTATATGTCCTGGACAGTATTATTTTCTTCTTTGTAATTAAAAATACCTTGGAGAAGATTCTTTGAATATGCAAATATCATGTTTCTCCCTAAAGTTTCACTAGCTAATTTTAGTAAGCATCAGTGGATCTTGTCTACAGCAGTTATTAACTATGGTGTTTGCATAATTACATATTTCTATTTCCCTTATTCCTTTTACATTTCTTAATTAGGATTCTTCTGTAAGGAAGAGCCATCCAGTTTCCTTATTTAATTGTTATTTATTTATGTTAGGATAGACCCATGTATGTTAATAAGCCATATTGTGTGACAATAGTCTAAAACGCTCATTATTTATCTTACTCTATTGTTTCAGTTGTGGGCTACTAAGCACTTTCAGTTTGGCTCCTGTGTCCTTTGGTTATAGCCTTGTCCTTTACTTCCTGCTCTCCTTCCTTCCCATTTTTCTTTTAAGACAAAGTCTCAGGAGCCCCAAGTCTCTAACTCAATGTGAGAATGTCTTTGGTCTGATGTTCCTGCTTCCTTCCACCCATTAACCATCACGCCTGACTACATTTTACATTTTTAAGTTTTGAGTCAGGATCTTATGTAGCCAAGGCTGGTCTTGAATTCCTGATCTTCCTGCTTTTACGCACCAAGTGCTGTAATTACAGGTGTGTGCTGCCATGCCTATCTCTGACTATACATTTTAAAAACATAAGGTCCAGAGACTGCTGCTATCCACAAATAAATGCATTTCTGGCCTTACTAACAAAGCTTTATAAAATTTTTACTTACTAGTGTTAATTATTTAATTTCACATAAAACCTATGAAATTCTTTACTCTAAAGAGAGGTGATAGAAAGCCAGGTGGTGGTGGCACATGTCTTTAATCCCAGCACTTGGGAGGTAGAGGCAGGTGGATTTCTGAGTTGGAGGCCAGCCTGGTCTACAG
>NC_045030.1:104484814-104487921 GCF_008632895.1 Mastomys coucha | reverse complement strand
CCCCCCCCATCCAGAAATCCCCCCTCTCCCTGCTCACCAACCCACCCTCTCCCGCTTCCTGACCCTGCCATTCCCCTACACTGGGGCATAGAACCTTCAGGAGACCAAGGGCCTCTCCTCTCATTGATGTCCCACAAGGCCATCCTTTGCTACATATATGGCTAGATCCATGGGTCCCTCCTTGTGTACTCTTTGGTTAGTGGTTTAGACTCTGGGAGCCCTTAGGTGGGGGGCGATCTGGTTGGTTCATATTGCTCCTCCTATGGGGCTGCAAACCCCTTCAGCTCCTTGGGTTCTTTCTCTAGCTCCTTCAATGGGGACCCTGTGCTCAGTCCAATGGATGGCTGTGAGCCTCTACTTCTGTATTAGTCAGGCACTGGCAGAGCCTCTCAGGAGACAACTGTATCAGGCTCCTGTCAGCCAGCACTTGTTGTGTCTGGGTTTGGTGTCTGTATATGGGATGAGCATTTTCTTTCCGTGCACCAATCCCTAATCCCTGGCAGGTAGTCTCTACAGATATATTCCTTTTTTTTTTTTTCATAGCAGTTCCAGGGAGTGAAACTAGGTCCTTGGACATGCTGGGTAAGAGTTCTGCTGCTACTTAGATGCATGCTCAGCCTAGTTGACAATTTTTAAAAAAAATTTATTTATTTTTATGTGTGTATTTTGTGTGCATGTATGTTTGTGCACCTGGTACTCTTGAAGGTGAGAAGGCATCAGATCCCTTGGACCTGGAATTACAGCTGATTGTGAAGAGACTGTGGGTACTCCTCTGCAAGAGCTGCCAGTATTCTTTTATTTTTTTTTAGTTTTAAAAATATTTATTTACTTGCTTATTTATAGACAAAGGTTTTATATTTATATATATATATACACACACATATATACACACACATACATACATATGTGTGTGTGTATATATATATACATATATACATATACATATATATATATATACACACACACATATATATATAACTCAAATTGGCCTCATATATGCTGAGCAGCCAGCCTTGAGCTTACCATTAGCCTGAATTCTAGTATCTCAGACATGCGCATGTTTCATGACAGGCTGTGCTCAGTGAACCTCTCTTTATAAACACTTCTGTTCCTTTCTGATATTCCTTCTTATGTTTCCTCCTTTAACAATATCTCCAGATCTAGGTCTTAGCTGTGTGTGTGTGTGTGTGTGTGTGTGTGTGTGTGTGTGTGTGTGTATAAATTGAACAGCTGCTTGAACCAAAAGACAAAGACACCCACACCTTGACTTGCTTCCAGTTAAGACTCTCTCTCCTGTATCCACTTCATCTTGTATACATATTTGGCTTTGGCTCTGCCTGCTTTCCTATCATTCCATAATCCTCTGAAACCCATGGATTTATGCAAAGTTTATGAAATTGGGCAGAACTGCCTCTAGTGTATTACTCCTGGGCATTGTTTTGTCATCTAAAAGTATTCACTGAATCCATGGTAGGGTGAGCCGGGCCTTCCCTTTTCATTCCCTAATGCATCTGACTTCTCCCTAGTAGACACCTTGCCTATCCAGAACACTATAAAACAGACAAGAAATGCAACAACTTGGCATAGAGAACTGACACCACATGCTCCTTTCCCATGAATCTTTGAGTATAGCCTTCAGAAGCAGAGTTGAGATTTTTATTAAATGACCTTTGTAATGTAGATTTTAGGAAAGAAGGCTAAAAGTAGGAGAGAGGTATTCAGAAAGACACCTGAAAACATGAGTATGGGCTTATCTTTGTAGTAGTTGTGTAGTATTCCACAAATTTTAAATCCATTTTCCAGTGAGGACATTTGTGCTATTTGGAGCCTACTCACCACTGTAAGTGACACCATTATTGTTTTCCATTCTTGTGGATATGTGCCTCAGAGTAGAACTGTAGACATTAGGAAATTCTGTATTTATATTGAGGACTGACAGTCTGTTTTCCACAACAGCTGAACCACTTTGTATGAAGGTTCCTGTTTCCCCACATCCTTGTCAAAACTTCTTAATTTCTGAGTGTACCACATTTTCTCTATCCATTCCTCTGTTGAAGGATATCTGGGTTCTTTCCAGTTTCTGGCTATTATAAATAAGGCTGCTATGAACATGGTAGAGCATGTGTCCTTATTACATGTTGGAGCATCTTCTGGGTATATGCCCAGGAGTGGTATAGTTGGGTCCTCAGGTAGTACTAGGTCCAATTTTCTGAGGAAATGCTAAACTTATATCTACAGTGGTTGTACCACCTTGCAATCCCACCAACAATGAAGGAGTGTTCCTCTTTCTCCACAACCTTGCCAGCATCTACTGTCTCCCGAGTTTTTTATCCTGGCCATTCTGACTGGTGTGAGGTGGAATCTCAGGGTTGTTTTGATTTGCATTTCCCTGATGACTAAGGATGTTGAACATTTCTTTAGGTGCTTCTTAGCCATTTAGTATTACTCAGTTGAGAACTCTTTGTTTAGCTTTGTTCCCCATTTTTAATAGGGTTATTTGACTCTCTGGAGTGTAACTTCTTGAGTTTTTGTATATATTGAATATTAACCCTCTGTCAGATGTAGGATTGGAAAAGATCTTTTCCCAATCTGATGGTTGTCATTTTGTCCTATTGACAGTGTCCTTTGCCTTACAGAAGCTCTGCAATTTTATGAGGTCTCATTTGTCTATTGCAGATCTTTAAGCATAAACCATTGGTGTTCTGTTCAGGAAATTTTCCCCTGTGCCCATGTGTTCGAGGTTCTTCCCTACTTTCTTTTCTATTAGTTTCAGTGTATCTGGTTTTATGTGGAGGTCCTTGATCCACTTGGATTTGAGCTTTGTACAAGTTGATAAGAATGGATTGATATTCATTTTTCTATATGACAACCACCAGTTGAAATGTTTTCTAGTGTTGCCATTCTCGCTGAATTTCCCTAATGAATAATGATGTTGAGACTCTGTTATGTTACCCAGTCTAAAATTGTGAAGATCATCTCCCTTTCCCTTTCTTCATGGTTTTACACTGTTGATACATTTTTCAATTAATTTTTATATATGATAAGAGGTAGTCCAACATCATTCTTTTTGTTCCAGTACTATTTCTTTCTTTAAAAAAAAATAATTT
>NC_045030.1:104479447-104484804 GCF_008632895.1 Mastomys coucha | reverse complement strand
AAATAATTTTATTTATTTATATTCCAAACATTATCTCAGTCCTAGTCCTCTATCCCAGAGTTCCCCACCCCATTCCCTCTTTATTTTAGACAAGAACAATTCTGGGACAAAAATTTTAAAGGTGGGTTAGTGGCCCCATCCCTCCACTGGGGTCCCTGTCTATCTACTAGAGGTGGTCTCTTCAGGTTCCATCTCCCATTCTTAGGTATTTCAGCCAAGGTCACCCCCATTGAGTCCTGGGAGCCTCTCATATCCCAGATATCTGGGGCTTTCTAGAGGTTTCCTTCATCTCCTACCCCCTGCAGCTGCATATTTCTATTCATTCTCCTGGCCCTCTGGGCTTCTCTCCTGTCTCTCTCCCATATCTGATCCTGCCCCCCTTTTCTCCTCACACTCCCCTCTCCCATCCAGGTCCCTCCCTTCCTATGCCTAATGTGATTATTTTGTTCCTCCTTAGGTTTGTGGGTTGTAACCTGGGTATTCTGTACATTTTGGCTAATATCCATTTATCCGTGAATACATATCATGCATGTCCTTTTGGGTCTGGGTTACCCCACTCAGGATGATATTTTCTAGTTTCATCCATTTGCCTGCAAAATATTCTTGTTTTTAAGAGCTAAATAGTATTCCATTGTGTAATGTACCACATTTTCTGTATCAATTCTTCCCTTGTGGGACATCTGGGTTGTTTCTAGCTTCTGGCTATTACAAATAAAGGTGCTATTAACATGATAGAGCACATTTCCTTGTGGCATGGTGGGGCATCTTTTGGGTATGTGCCCAAGACTGGTACATCTGGGTCTTCCGATAAAACTATTTCCAGTTTCCGGAGGAACGGCCAGACTGATTTCCAGAGTGGTTGTACCAGTTTGCAATCACACCAGCAATGCAGGTGAATTTGAGGTCAGCTAGCTCATCTACATAGTGAATTTAGGAAAAGTCAGGACTATGTGGATGGTCCTTGTGTCAAATTTTTTTCTTTATCCTTTTACTTACAGGAAACACTCTTTGGTATATCCAAGTTGTCAGCATCCTGACTCTTTTCTTTTTTAATTAGATATTTTCTTTATTTACATTTCAAATGATACCTCCTTTCCCAGTTTCCCCTCTGGGGAAAAAAAAAACCCTATTCTCTCCCCCCTCCCCCTGCTCATCAACCCACCCTCTCTACTTCCTGACCCTGGCATTCCCCTACACTGGGGCATAGAACCTTCACAGGACCAAGGGACTCTCCTCCCATTGATGACCGACTAGGCTATCCTCTGCTACATATGCAGCTGGAGTCATGAGTCCCACCATGTGTACTTAGCATCCTGACTCTTGAGCTTTGGAGCCATTATTAAACAAAATAAGGGTTACTTGCAAACCATCACTGCAATACTCTCAAAGTCAATATGATAGCTAAGATGTTTGTAATTTATATATCAGGGAATTAATATTTCAAAGATTTACAGCAACTTCAAAGTCTGCTACATAGCTGCAATAATAGAAACAATAATGTTGTGGAAATGTTTTTTTTATTAGTCCTACTTTTTACTTTTTTACTTTCATTGCTTATGACTTTTATGTTAACTCTAAGGATTCATTGCCAGATCCAGTTCCACTGTCATGAAGTTTTCGATCTAGAATTTTTATTGTGGAAGATCTTCTGTTTTATTTTGAATATATTTAAAATGAATATTTGTATATAGTATAAGGTAAGAGTCGCACTTCCTTCTTTTGCATATGCATGCCGGTTTTCCCAGCAGTTTGTTTCTCATGTCTGGTCGTCATCATTTGTTTTGTGCTCCCTAGTTTTCTCTATCTGCTCCACTGGTGTGTATGCCTTTATGATAGTACTCCATTCTTTTGTATATAGTTCTGCAATATGTTTGGAAAAACTGTCAGGCTTCAGCGTTTTTCTTTTAGAGGTGGGGTTTTTTTTTTTGTCTATAAATCCCTAGAGAATGTATATGAAATTGAGTATTTCTTTTTTTCATTTCTGCAAAAAATCCCATTAGGGTTTTGATAGAAACTGCACTTTACAGATCACCAAGGGTTGAATGGATAGATTTCAGCCCATAAGCCTGAGATTTCTTTGCTTTGTTTGTGTCCTCTTTAGTTTCAGAGGTACTTTATAGTTCTATAGTTTCAGGGGACATGGCTTTCCTGTTGGCTAAATTTGTTACTAAATATTTTCATGCCATTATGAAAGTTTTTTTCTACAATGACCATTGTTAGTACCTAAAATGAAGTTGATTTTTATTTAATGATTTTTATATCTTGTAATATTACAGGTTTTTTTAGCTCTAATACTTGTTTTTGAGAAATTTATAAAGTTTTCTGCATTTAAAATTATGTCATCTATTGCCAGATAATTTTTATTCCAGACTAATTTGAAAGTCCTATAGCTAGAACATCCAGTATTATATTTAATAGAAGTAGTAAGAGTGGGCATTCTACCTCATTCTTGATTTAATAGGATAATTTTTAATTTCACTGTTGTGTATATTGTCTGTTGGTTTATCATATATCAATATTATTAAGAGGTTTTTCTCTCTGTTTTAATCAGTTTTATGATGAATGGCTATTGAATTTTATCAGATACCTTTTCTGTATTAAGATAATCCTGTGTTGTTGGGTTTTTTTAATCTTTCCCTCATTGATTTTTATCTGTTGAATCATCCTTGCTTTCTAGGGTTAAATCCAAGACTTTGAGGTTCATAACCAAACTTAACCTACTTAATTTATAATAGACTCCCGTATCTTAGCCACCAACACAACAATATTTCTAAGCCCTTCACTTCGTAAGAAACATTAAATATTAGTCTTTTATGTCATACACTGTAAAACTTTTATAAGGACTGAAAATCTTTTCATTTCCTCGACCTTGTAAAACTTTAATGCAAACGTTTTAATCCCCTCATATGGTAAAACTTTGGTTTTCTCAAAGGCCCTTTTGTATTCTTAGAACTTTGTGTGTGTGTGTGTGTGTGTGTGTGTGTGTGTGTGTGTTGTGTTTGAGCACGCACACCTGTGTGAGTGTGTGTTTTGAGACAAGGTTTGTCTGTGTAGCCCTGGCTGTGCTGGAACTCACTGTACAGACCAGACTGGCTTCGAACTCACAGAGATCCTCCTGCTTCTGCCTCCCAAGTGCTGGGATTAAAGATTTGTGCCACCAACCCTACCTGAACCACTTTTTTTTTAAACCAGCCAGTTGTGAGGGATGTTAAGGTTAGACCCTAGCCTATGTCAGAAGGACATAGTCTTCACCAGATTAGAATAAACACCACGTGAGCTGAGAGCTACTTTTGCTTTGTTCATGTGTTCCTTTGTATGACACCAAGATTATTCTTGATTTCTAACAACTTTAACTTTTGTACTTTAACAGTTTAATTTGTCACTTACTGTAGAAAAACTGTGTGAACAGCAAGTAATGAGGTTTTAGAGCTAATATGGCTTTCAACTTATTATCATAGCCTATAATATAACATTTATATTCATTAAAACAGCTGAAAACAGAAGGTAGTTTTCTTTTATTAAGCTTACTTTGATTTTTGATTTACTAATTTTGAAATTGTAGAAGGCCTTCTTGTAAAAAATTTACTTAAAAATAGAGCTTTAGTGAATAAAAACACAGATTTCAGTGGTTGTTGTATTGGAAAGCCAACTGTTTTATTCTTTCCAAGTTTCATTTAACTAAACTTTGTTAATATTATTTGGATGACATTTTCTTAACTTGTGTTTTAGTTGCCAGCAAAGACAGTTGCTTTTTTTAAGTTCAAGAAGTGATTTTACATGGAATCATAATTTTTTTTAATCTCATCACTAAAGGAAATTGTGGGGATAATGCATTCTGCTTTGCTAATTATACAGTTGAGAAACCAAAGAATCATGTAGTTGTTAGAATAGTGACATAATGAATGAAGCAGAGCTGAGCTCCTACCCTAGAGTTAAAATGCTTCTTCCACTCTATCATTTTGGGGTTTTTGAATTCAGTTCCTGTAAGCAGACATTTATGTATATTAATTAAACCTGTAGTTCTTGATATCCATAATATATAAAGGACTTATACAAATTAAACTTTTTGAAAACAAAAATTCAAGTAGAAACAGAGTTAATCAGGCTATTCATAGAGCAAAAATCATGAAGTGCACAGTCACTAAATACATGAAAAGATGATCAATTTCATTTGTAAAATCAGAAATGAGGTAAAAAAAAAAACAATAAAGTGGGCTCTTTGGTATTGCTCAGTGAAGAAAACATTAGCCTAGCACACATGGGCAGTAGGTTTACCCCTCAGTATTACAAAAGGAAGAAGCCAACCAAACAGCCAAAAAGTGGTGAAATCTTTTCCCATCAATTCTATTGACCATCATGTCTAACCTCAGTAGGAGAGGAAGTGCTGAGCCTCGAAGAGACTTGTAATGCCAGAGTGGGGGTGTATTCAGAGGGGGACCTCACCTGGCCAGAGGAGAAGGGGAAGGGAGAGGGAGAATGATTGTGGGAGGGGGTGATGTGGGAAGGGGCAGTGAATGGGATGTAAAGTGAATAAATAAAGAAGAATATAAAAAAATCTAGTATTATGTTACATACAACATATAGTTGTATATAAGTTCTAGTACACTTTTAATATATTGTAATGAAAGTTTACAGAGAACAATTATTGAATAAATAAATGAATAATGATGAAAATAGATCTACACATGCCAGTGTTGGTGTAATGAAATAACTCTTAAGCATTGTTATTGGAGATATATTGGCAGGACATTTCTGAGGAAGTAGTATGTCATTTTCTTTCTTTACACTTTAATTCTTTATCTAGACTGAAGGCTGAACAAACTATAGTATAGTTTCCCGTGTGGTGCTACAAATGGGTAGTGGTATCACATAATGATTAATTCAACCTTCAAAGCTTTGGTCCTTTCATAGTGTCCCACAGTTCTTATCTGTTCCTTTCATGTGTTTAATTTTTTTTCATAATCTTTGCTTGAGTGATTCAGTTTATCTACTTTAATTTCACATCCTGATATTTTTTCTTCTACTTGATACCTTCTACTGGTAAGGCTTCCTTGAATTTTCTTGGTAGGTCATTGAGTTTCCCAGTTCCATCTTTAGTATTTCTATCTCTTTACTGAATTCAGTTTTCAAATCCTGAAGTTTCTTCATTCTTTATCACTTCATATGTTTGTATTTCCTTGTCATCCTACTTAATTTCATTAAGCTCCATTTATGTCTTCTTTAAACTTGATTTCTTTGATAAAATTTATGAATTAAAAAATTCTGGGGTTCATTAGAGCTATGGGTTTGAGGGGAACAAATCATCCTGACCTAATATTATTTGTATTTTTGTGACATGAGCTGGGCATGCAGATTTC
>NC_045030.1:104471955-104479437 GCF_008632895.1 Mastomys coucha | reverse complement strand
GCTGGTGAGGGACATGGGAGCTTAGTAGGCAATGATGGTGCATGAGCTACATTCATCTTAGTTTTTGAAGCAATATCTCTCACTGAATCTGGCGCTCACTCACTTCAATAGACTGCTGTCCAACAAGCTCCAAGGATCTGCTTTTCTCCCTGCCCTATGCTGGGGTTGCAGATATGGACCCTTACATTGCACTTTTACTTGGACACTGGAGATACAAACTCACTCACAGTTGTATAGCAAACACTTTACTTACTGAATCTTCTACGCAGCCGCCAAGTATGTTCTTTTTTCTGTGTCACATACAAACATATATATATATATATATATGTATATATGTATATGTATATGTATATATGTATATTTATATGTGTATTTATATATAAATATATATTTATATGTGAATATATATTTATATTATATATATGTATATATGTATTTTTATAAATATATAAAGACAAGAAAACCAGGATACAAAATTCAATAGGCCAAATGATTTTAATATTTAAAATTAAAATCTGAGGCTAGCCTTGAACTCAAAATCTTCTAAATTGCCAATACTAGAATTACACTGTATCTGGATCAAATTAAATTATTTTTTTTTTTTACTTTATGTGCATTGGTGTTTTGCCCTCATGTGTGTCTATGTGAAGGTGTAGGAACTCCTGGAGCTGGAGTTACAGACAGTGATGAGTTGCCATGTGGGTGCAGGGAATTGAACCTAGGTCCTCTGGAAGAGCAACCAGTGCTCTTAACCACTGAGCCATCTCTCCAGCTCCCAAATTTAATTTTTAATTGACACATACTTATACATATTCATGAGGTGCACTGATCATTCAGTATATATGCAATGTGTAATGGTCAGAGTAGGGTAATTAGCATTCTCCAGTCCTTTAACTATGAAAAAAATGTATGGGTGAGAAATAGGATTAAACTGATTATGTTGGTGCATGCCTTTAATCCCAGCACTTGGAAGGCAAAGGCAGATGGTTCATTGTAAATTTGAGGATGGCCTAATATGAGTTCCAGGACAGCCAGGGTGATGGAGAGAGACCACATCTCAAAAAGAGAGAAGGAAGGAAGGAAGGAAAGAAGATAGGAAAGAAGGAAGGGAGGGAGGGAGAGAGGGAGGGAGGGAGGGAGGAAGATAGGAAAGGGGGAAAGATGGTTAAAAGAAATCCTACCCAAATATAAAAGAATTGTTTGGTTTTGGGTGGTAGGATGATGGATGCATGATTATTATTTTCTGTTCTCTTTTCCAAATGTTCTGTAATGAATCTGACTTGTTTTTGTGATACTGCAGTATGTTAAAGTAAAATGCAGTTTAAGATCCCAGTTATCGCTTCCCTTTTGCTGTATCCTTCCAGATTCTCAGGGAAGCAGCTGCTAGAATCTGAGCTGCTTTCTGCCCATGAGACTTGACAAAATTATAAGATGCACATACACAGGACGTAGCTTGTTTGTCCTGTGATCCATGGTATATACTGAAGTTAAATGTTTTTAACCTTTATGAGGTTAGGTCATGGTCGTAGAGCTTCTACTTCCTTTCCTAACTCTTAACAGTTCCAGAGTAAAGTCTTAAAGAATACAAGAATTTGCTATAGAGGAAGGGAAAATGATAAGAGTAAGAAATTGGCCTTGGTTTCTTTACTCTTTGAAAGTCTCAGTCTGCAGTCCAAGATGGCCTGGAATTTGGCATCTTTCTCAGCCTCCTGAGTGCACTGGGGTTCCAGGTGTGTGTCATCAATGCTTGGCGTTTGGCCTTGATTTCTGCTGTCTAGTGATACTATTGATTCCAGACTCCTTTTCCTGTCCTTTCCTTATCCTGCCTCAAGGGATGGATTCAGCTAAAGAGCAAAGGAGAAAACATTTTAGGCAAGAGACCTGGTGTCTATAAAAGTTCAAAGCATGTTTGAAGGATAAGTGAGTATAGTCATCCTTTAGCATCTGTAGAGGATTGGGACCATGATTTAGGGGAGCCCTGGTAAGGGAGCACTAAGATTTTCTGATACTTAAATCCCTTATGTAAAATACCATAGTAGTTGCATCAGCAATTATCTTCCTCTATACTTTACACAATCTCTAGATTGCTACTTGATACATGTAAATGCTTTGTAAGTCATTGTTACACTATACTTTTTAGGGAATAACTGGGGAAAAAGCCTTATATGTTAGTATAAATGCAGTTTGATCCTGGGTTGGTTGAATCCTGAGCAAGGAACCTATTGATCAGGAGTGTCTATATTGTGTGTCATTTTGAATTAAGTGTTGACTTTATGAAATGGAGCTAGTAGAACTGTGGTTTAAAAGGTTAGAGGCTGGATGTTAGATGGCTCAGCTGTTAAGAATGATAGCCTCTCTTGCAGAGTTCATGGTTTCAAGCCCTAGCACCCATATGGCAGCTCACAGTGACCTGCAATTCCACTTCCAGGGGATCCAACACCTGCTTCTAGCCTCTACAAGTCCTAGACAAACATACATGCAGGCAAAACAACTATACACATAAAATAATTTAAAATAATTTTAAAAACAAGTAAGGGGGTGAGTAATAAAGCATGAATAAAGACCTAGGTCCCAACCTCAGTACTATAAAAATGAAAAAAAAATCCAAATCTTGGAAATAAAAGATTAATTGGTGTTCAGCACAGAACTTGAATAGTAATCCCAGGTGTTGCAGTTAATAGCTAGTCACTTGAATTAACATAGAAGAGTGAATTTTTTCCCTTTTAGAAAGAGAGTGTTTTTCAGACAGGGTTCCACTATGTATCCCAAACTGGCCTGGAATGTCCCTGTAACCCAGACTGGCCTTGGACTGAGCTTCCTACCTCAGCCTTCAAAATACTGGATTATAGTCATGAACCAGCATGCCTGTTAGGACAAAAGTTTTAAAGGGTTTTAAGAAGATGAATTTTCAGTTGTGTATAGTTGTGGTTCACAAATGTGAGCTTGAGTTTAGGTATTGTAATAGCTAAATCAGAATTTCCTTGAGGTCTTTAAGAAGATTCATAGAAGCTAGATGTAGTGTCTTAGGAGATTGAGGCAGTGTTGTGAAATGAATTCAGGACTAGCCTGGGCTACATAAGGAGTCCCTTTCTCAGGATGAAAAGAAGGGAAAGACAAAGGAAAAGAAAAGGAAGTTGAGGAAAGGGGGGTGAGATGTTTTATGTATCATTTTTTTGGTAATAGCTAGAAAATGATATACAGATTTTCTTTACTCTCATTATTAGTACTTTGTTTAGAAGTATATATGAAGACCTTTGTCAAGATGTATAAAGAAAAATTCTAAAGTAGACAAAATTAAAAAAAATGGAACTAAACATATATTTGACTAACCCACTTAAGATTTTGTTTATGTGTATATGTATATGTATGTATACATACTAATACATGTAGCTATAAAATACATCTTCTTTTTTTTTCTTTCAGACCTTATGTATATGTATCTCCTCATCTATATTTCTATTTTTGTAGTTTCAGTTATCTTTGCTCGCTTTCATTCTGAAAATACTAAGTGGAAAACTCCAGAACTAAATGGCACCTAAGTTTTATGTGCCGTTCTTAGTGTAAGGAAGTCTAGTGCTATCATGCTATTGCATGAATCATCCTTTTTGTTGTTTTACTTACTTTCCTTTTGGCTGTGGCAAACTACACAACACAAGCAACTTAAGGGAAGAGAGGTTGATTTTGTTTATGATTGAGAGTCCATCATGTCAATGAAAGCCTGGTGGTAGAGCTAGCTCTTGTCTGGGTAGTGCAGCTTGCAGCGGTTATTTCGCATGCCATAGACCAGAAAGCTTGGGCAGCAAACAGTGACCCACTAAAATCTACAATGCTTACTCCATAGTGGACTACTTGTGCCCCAAAGGTTTCACTACCTCTCAAAACAGTGTTCACCACCTGGGAACTGAGTGTTCAAGCATATCAACATGTTATGGGCTTCTTGCATTCAAACCATAACACTGGTTTTTGTTTACTGTATGTGCTACTAGGCCATTAGTCATTAAGGTTCCTGGGTTATCTGATAGACTAGAGTATCACACTGCTTGTCTGCAAATAATTCTTAAATAGTACTGTGTTCCAAAACACTAGAGTAGTGATTCTGGCAAGTTGAATATGCCAATAATATGTCAAGCCTCAGAGCATTACCTGTAAAAGGTGAAAATTTGCAACTTAATGAAGAATAAAATATATATGTAAGTTGAAGTTTTGAAGATCTATAAGAATGAAACTGTATAAAGTTTGGTACAGTTCAGTGGCATTAGAAAAGTAAACCCCTTTTACACACACACACACACACACACACACACACACAGAGAGAGAGCACTCCTTTCTTTTTCTTTATCTAGAGATAAAGAAGGGAATGCTGTGTTGTAAAAGGGTTCTCTGATGTAGTTTCTCCAATCCTTGTTAGTATTCATTTGTCCTTTGTATTTCAGCTGTATTGGTGGACGTGGAGTGGTGTTTCATTGTGCTTTCAACTTGCCGTCTTTTAATGGCTAATGTTTTGAGCACCTTTTCTTAGGCTTTTGTAGAACTTTTTTTGAAGAAACATCTATTGAATGTTTTTTTTTTTATGTTTCGTTATTCTTTCTCATGTTATAAATATACATTTTATATTTTTGATATCTCCCTTGCCACTGATATAATTTGCATGCTTAGTCTCCTGTTGTATAAATTGTCTCATAATTTGAAGCCTAAATGTTTTAATTTTTGACTATGTTCAGTTTATCCAAATGTTTCCTTTTATTGCTAATGCTTTTGAAATCTTATGTAATAAACTTTTGCCTAAACCAAGGTCATGATCAGATTCTCAATGTACTTTCTTATAGAAATTTTATATTTCATATTTTTTCTGTGAGATATGCAGGCTATTTTGAGAATTTTGTACGTGGATATGGTTATACTGAGAGTATTTGATGAAAAAACTGGTTTTTGTCTATTTTTCTGTTCATGGCATCCATACAAAAGTCAACCTAAAATGTTACATATTTATTTCTAAAATATCAGTTCTATTCTGTCAAGCTATAGCACTGTCTTGATTACTGTAGTTTTGTGGTAGATTTTGAAATTGGGAAATGTAGTTTCATTTTCTTCTTCATAGATATTGTTCTAGGTCCTCTTTGTCTATGTTCAATTGTGTCATTTTATCTGGAATCCTTTTTTGGTCATTTTTTTCTGATTTTTAACATTTTCTTTTTATACTTCTCTTTTTGTTTTTTTATTTTTTATTTTTGTAGTGTTGATGGTCTCTAGTGCTAGACAAATGTGCTATCACTGAGCTTTATCAAACCTCACCCTTCCTCACAACATTATTCATTGTTTATTTGTTCTTGGTTTTTCCACATTTGAGCTTCTAAAATATTATTTTCTAATCTTTTTCTTTCTTTTTTTTTGGGGGGTCCTCAATTTATTTTATTAAAAATACTTATGTGATATTGTTCCTTAAAAGAACCTGTGTGAGTCGGGTGGTGGTGGCGCATGCCTTTTTTTTTTCTTTTAGATATTTTCTTTATTTACGTGTAAATTTCTCCATTCCCAGTTTCCCCTCCAAAAAACAAAGAAACAAATAAAAACAACAAAAACAAACCCCTGTTGCCTCCCCTCTCCCCATGCCTGCCACCCCGCCCTCTCCCACTTTCTGGCCCTGGCATTCCCCTACACTGGGGCACAGAACCTTCACAGGGCCGAGGTCCTCTCCTCCTATTGATGATCTAATCTTTTTCAAGTTCTCCAATCTTATTCTGAGTTTATACAATTTGGTTTATATTGTACTTTGTATTATCTTCTTAATTTCTTTTCATCTTATTTTGAAAGAATTTACTTTTACTTTTTTTAAAGTTTATTTTTTATTTACTTGAATTTATTTTATGTATATGGGTGCTTTGCCTGCATGTATGTACTGTACCACTTGCATGCTTGGTACCTGAGGAGGTCAGCAGAGGGCATTGAATCCCTTAGGGCTGGAGTTGCATTTGGTTGAGAACGACCATGTCAGTGCTGGGAATCAAACTATGAGTTCTCTGGAAGAGCAGTTGATGCTCTTAATCACAGAGCCACCTCTCTAGTTCTACACTTTTACTTTTGATCTGTTTTATAAGCAGGTCTTTCTGTTGTATCCCTTGGTTACAGAGCTGTCATTTTTTTTGTTTCTTTGGTGTGTGTTTGTTTGATATAGTATTTGAGATAGTGTTTCTTGTAGCCAAGATAGACTTTCAACTTGTTATATAGTTGAGTCCACTACTTATCTTACTATCTTGAGATCCTGTCTTATGATTTTAACATTGTTGGAAGTATGAGTTAGAAAATATAGATATCCTCAGTGTACAACTTGACTTATATGTTTTAAAAAACTGAATATATTCATGTATATTTGTGTCTAAAATGCCATGACACTAGAAAAACAACTTAGTTGTATTAAAAATCTAGTTTTATTGTGTGGTGGCACATGTTTGTAATCCTAATATTTGGGTGCTGAAGCAAGAGGGTCTCAAAAGAACAAACAATTTTTTTAGTTCAATGTTTTTCTTCAGTGCTTTGAAAACCTCCCTCCATTATCTTTTTTTTTTTTAATCCAGTATAACAATAGAACGCTTTGTTGTCCTTCTGGCTCTCTAAACTTAATTTGTTACTTGCTTTGTGAAGAGTCTTTTAGAATATATTATTTTTACTTTGCTTTAAGAAACACTTTTATGTATATGGATGTTTAACCTGCAACCAAGGAGTCTAGAAAGAGGGCATCAGTCCCTTGGAGGTGGAGTTATAGATGATTTTAGGTCACCAAGTTGATATTGGGAACCGAACTCAGGTCCTCTGGAAAAGCAATAAGTGCTCAAAACAATTGAGACATCTCTCTAGCCTGCCCCCTACCTTTGATATTTTTTAAATCTTATTGTGGTTGTGGTTTTTTCCTCTAGGCATTTATAGCCTCTTCTAGGTATGAGTTCTTTCATCTTTAATTTTTTTTGTAAATATTTCTTTCCATTTCAGCTTTTTCTTTTTTTCTGGCCTCTTATTAAATAGATCCTAACATAGAGTATTGAGTCCCTTTATTTATTGCTACTTTCAGTAGCTAATATTTCCTTTCTCTGTTGAAAGCCCATCTCGTCTCCAAGCCTCTTTCTTCCTGGGATTTTTAGTGTCTCCTTCTTGCCTCAAGCATATGGCGTTATATAATTGCAACAAATGATCATAGAAGTCCAGAGTTCAAGAAAGGACTGAAGGAGCTGAAGGGGTTTGCAACCCCATAGGAGGAACAACAATATGAACTAACTAGTACCTTCAGAGCTCCCAGGGACTCAACCACCAACCAAAGAGTACATATGGAGAGACCCATGGCTCCAGCAGCATGTGTATAGCAGAGGATGACCTAGTCAGTCATCAATGGAAGGAGAGGTCCTTGGTCCTGTGAAGGCTTGATAGATGCCCCAGTGTAGGGGAATCAAGGGCAGGGAGGCAGGAGTGGGTGGGTGGGGGTGAGGAACACCC
>NC_045030.1:104470698-104471804 GCF_008632895.1 Mastomys coucha | reverse complement strand
AAAAAAAAAAAGAAGGGGACAGTCCAGGTTCGGTTTAGTTTGGTAAGCCTGTGAATCTATGCTTCAGGAACCTGCCAGGTCAAAATGTGTAACCACAGTTCAGTGAGCACAAAGACCATGTTTTTCTTGTGGTCCAGTAAGCAATGCCTGAAATGGAGCTTCTGTGCCTATGGAGGATGGACCTTATATGTGAGTAAGCATAAATCTCACACACTATTTTCTGAGAATTTGCAACAGCTTTTTTTTTTTCATGGTGTTCTCTGGCGGTTTTTAGTTTTTCATTAGACTCCAGAGTTCAGTTAAAGTTGATTCATGTCTGACAATTTCTGTAAGCTTAATTATCATTTTTATGAGAGATGCCTTGTTAGCAGGAAAATCAGCCTAGATGTTGCAAGATGACAATTACTAAGTTCTAAATTCACTAGTTCAGGTGAATTGCTGATATTGCTAGCAATGATAGGGTTAAGAGTGCATATATTTAGGCTGCTACTTATTGACAGTATAGCCTTAAGCAAGCAGCCTTTGAGCCTGGCTTTCTTGCCTGGAAATGGCAATATTAACAACAACAGCAGCAACAATAGGACCTTACATTGTAGGGTTATAATAAGAAGGAAATGATATAATATTGTGCTTTGTGCTTGCCAAGTAGCATACACTTAAGAAATAGTGGCCATAGTTATTTCTACTAAAGTGATTATAGAATAGCTATTCCTAATAAACAGTTTATATAATGTAAGCATACCTTAACAAGCTGAGATCAAAATAAGACTATGAAATGTAATAAAGTACTACATTGTTAAACAGTAGATTTGCTGTATTGTTCTGAACTGAACTAGCAGGATTTTTAGGGTAGATGATGGTAGTAAGGTAGTGAAGGTACTATCTCATCATAATATTTGTGTTGCTGTGGCATTATTTCTGCACCTTTCTCTTTTAGGCTAAAAGCATAAAGACCATGTGTTTGAAATCAATGTTCTGTCCAATGTCTAAAACAAAACCCTTTGGTTTTGGTGAACTCCATTTAACAAAGTTGTTTGGACAATTTACATTACTGTTTGTTTAATTTAATTTGAAATTTAAATTGTGTGTGTGTGTGTGTGTGTGTG
>NC_045030.1:104450462-104470085 GCF_008632895.1 Mastomys coucha | reverse complement strand
GGGAGGAGAGAGAGAGAGAGAAAGGGAGGAGAGAGAGAGAGAGAAAGGGAGAGGGAGAGAGAGATGGGGAGAGAGAGAGAGAGGGAGGAGCGTGAGTGAATGCTTGTAGGAGTGTGAGGGTAGCTTTTGGGCATTTGTTGTCACTTTCCATCTCATCGAGACAGGGTCTTATTTCTTCCACTGCACAGCATACTTTAGCCAGCCTGCCAGCTTCTGGGCAAATTTCCCGTCTCATTGTGCTGAAATTACAGTTGTGAGCCATGGCACCTGACTTTTTGCATGGGTTCGGGAGCTCAAACTCAGGTCATTAGGTTTGTGTGGCAAGTGCTTTTACCTGCTGAGCCATCTCCCTAGTCCAAGGTTTGTTTACCCTTAAAGCATTCTAAAGTGACTTGGAGGCTCTAGGTACTTCTTTTCAAGGCAGCTTTACAATTTCAGCTTTTAAAATGCTTCTAGGAGAGCTGTCAGATTTCTTCCTGGCATTACGTAAAAACAAGTGTTCTAACTGTTGTATGAATTATGGTCACCTTTGAGAATTTTTGAAGTGCAGTTGAAAAGAAGAGTTGATATTTTTAGAAGAAAAGTAGTGACAGATTTTCAGGGCTTAAGTAGACCAACAGAAAAAATGAGAGGGAGCAAAATTAAGATATTTTTGTATATGTTTGTTTTGAGGGTGATTTTGTGATATATTTTGGAAAAGTTCCCCATCTTTTTTTATTGGAAGAGCTTGATTCAGTTGGTTTGGGGTGGTAGTACTTTTATCAGAAAAAGACAGTCCAGTTTGTTCCATGTCCTTGTACTATTAGCTATGAGGAGATAATGGAATAAGGGTTAGCACCTTTCTCAGGCTTGAGTGCCATTAGCAACACTAAACTATCAATTAAAAACAAGAAAGAAAAATCAATGAACATAAAAAAAGAAACAAAACATAGGTTAGAAGGAGACAGAAGGTACCATTTTGAGGGGGGATAGCAGATTGGTATCAGAAATACATCAAAGGCCTGTTTTTACGAATTTCTTTAGTAGAAAGGCGCTTTCAGCATGCTATAAATACTCTGTGTATATATAAGGTAAAAGCAATTTAAAATTCAAGAAACAAAATATCATCTTTAATGTTCTTTCTCATTTTAGTGCTAATCAGGAACTCATTAGGTACCATTTGTAATCCCTGATCTTAGATTTGTGTTTGTATTGATAATCTACTAGCGTATACCTCTTATAAACAAATTAAATCTGGAATTTCATACTAAAGGGGTGCCAAGTATCAGCATTTGCTGAAATGCTTATAAAGAGAATTGAGGTGTTTTGTATATGACCTGTATAGTAAGCCTGGTAGAATGACCCACATAAAAAAATGTTGTCTTGTATTAAAATATAACTAAACAAAGTGGTAGGTAGATCTTCTATAACAGCTATGGAAATGAGAGAAATGTTGTTTGAGGATTCTCTTCTAAATAAACAAAAAGAGGAAGGCTATCACATTGCCCAAATGTGAAACTGTTAAGTACCAAAAATAGGCCCACTTCCATACCCTTTGATTTTTTTCATATAATCTCAGGATTCTGCTGCAGATGGAAGCATGTAATAAGTGTAATAATGTATAAAAATATGTAATAATGACTCCATTCTATATATAAACATATATACACATAATATGGCTGCAAATCTTAGGAGTAGTGTAAGATTGATATGAACTTTCTAAAGTTCTTGGGATCTTAGCCTAATTGGTTGTTAACTGGGCTCTTGGTAAATGTACATAGTGAAGTAGTTTGTGTTTGCTCCTTAGTTTCCTTCTTTAGAATAAGTTTTTCTGACTTTTGTACTACTTAGTTATTTTTTTTCTTGTCTTTTTATACTCGGGATTCTGTCAAATGAAACAAGCAAGCCAGCACATACACCACTGAGCTCCAACCTCAGCCGTGTCACTGGTTTTAATGGACAAATGCTTTGTAATTTATTGTTAGTCTTCTATCAAGCACTGTGGAATCTTATACCATTAGCTAAAATGTAAGGAGTAGTGGTTAAGTTTCATGTTGACAAAATCATGTTACACAAGTAAATGACTTTAAGCAGCTTACTTCCCAGAAGTTTACCTAACTGGGTATTCCAAATTCTGTGAAGAGTCTTTGATGAATAGGGTTTTCTGCTGATGTTATGTTTCAAAGATAATAAAAATTAGGAGGTGAAAGGAAAAATACTTCAGGAAGAGAGGGAATCTGTACATATTTTTCAATGTTGGAGTTTTTATGACACTTTCTTTTTCTTTTATTGCATTTATTTACTTAAGATCTCAAGAATTTTAGAAAGTTCATATCAATCTCACACATACTATGAGACACATGTGGAGGTCATGGGACAAGTGATGGCATTAATTTCACAGATGTGAGAAGAAAGACCACTGACCCAAATATGGCCAAATTAATTAAAGGAAGCTTTGTTATGTACAGGGCTATGTCTCCCTAATGTAGGGTTCAAGAGATCAGCATTGGACATGGGGAAAATAAAGGTTTTTATAGCTCTGGAGTAGGAGGCTTCCAAATGGGAATTTGACAGGCAAATAGGCAGGGTTACAGAAGCAAAAATATTAGCATAATGTGGTTATAACAACCTCTTGAAAAAATATGGGATTACAAGGTACTCCTAACAACTTTTTGAAACAAAGGCATGGTTGCTATTTCCTGGAATAGACAATACAGACCATTTGTAGTTAATGTTAGAAGCAGGTATAGCCCAATCTTTGAGAAACAGATTTAATCATTAGTTTGTCTTTACTATAAGATGGCTTTGAAGTCCAAGGTTGAGGCAGGCTGGTTTATCAGTGGGAGTCAGTTCATTTCCAATGTGTAGAACCTGGGAATTGAATTTAGTTCATCAACCTGAACCATCTTGTCAGCCTGCTAATGGTCATTTTTTTTTCATGAAAAATTTTAGCTTAGCATATAAAGTGATAAGTTTCATCATGTTCATACACATGTTGTTATTCATTTTAATTATTTGTTTCCTTTCCCTGCTGGCAGAGGCTTTCAGTCTCCCTCCTCCTCCCCCTGTATCCTTAGAGGCCTAAGAAGATTATCTAGAGCACAGTTCAACAACTCAGCAATTTATAGCACTTGTGTCACATTGAGTTTATATATGACATATGTACTAAGCTGTTTGAAAACAATTTTTAGTAGTCAGGGAAACAATCAAAAGAAAATATGTTGTGATGAATTATAATCAAGTGAAATTCAAATTTCATTGCCCACAATTAAGTTTTATTGGAAGTCAAGACATATTCATTTATGTGTTATATGTTGCTGCTTTAAAACTACAGTGGCCATGATGAGTAGTTGTGTAAGTGATTATATGCCTACAAACCCTCAACTATTTACTACTTGAAAAAGGAACTCAAGAACTCTCATTCACTGTAGCATTTAAAAAGAGTAAAATATTTCACCATGGAATAGGTACAGGAATAAATATAAACAAGGAGATGCAAGATTATTCAAAATTCAAAATTGTTAAATATTGATAAAAGAAATAGATGACAGAAGTAAAAGGAAATATATCCTGTGTGGTATTCATTGATTACAAGAATTAATATCACCAAAATTTGAATACTATCTAAGCAATATTATAGAGTTAGTTAAATCTATATCAGAATTCCAATTCCTGTATTAGGAGGTAGGTTAGTTCTAGAATAGTTGTCCTGCATGTACAACCCTGAGCCTGATTTCTGATCTCACAGGCGCGCGCGCGCACACACACACACACACACACACACGAAGGAGGTATGTGCATAGAATTTTAAAAACCAAATTTGAAAAAAGCAATTCTAATGTATGTATGGAAGCATGAAAGATTCTTATGAAGGAAAGCAGTCTTGAGAGGGAAAAATAAAGTTGAAAGCACCATGATTCTTAATTACAAAACTACAGTGATGAAACATGAAACTAGCATAAATACAGACACACAGACCAATGGAATAGAACAAAAAGGAAAGAATTGAACCTACATGCATACAATTCAGTGTGAAAAGAGTAGTCTCTTTATTGTGTTGAGGGAACTAGATATATATGTTCCTGCAAAAAAAATGAATTTGGATCCCTATGCCATGGACAAAAATAGAAAATAGAAAAATGAGAATAGAAAAATGGCTTAAGATTTGAAGATAGCTATTTTATTTTATTATAATGTATTAATATTTTCATTATTTCAAATAATTTTAAATTTTATATGTATTTTGAACCTTTTTCCCTCCCTTAAATTCTTACATATCCCCTCCCACTCTCTATTCACTCAGCTTTAAAAAAAAAACCAGTACAACAACAACCCTCCCCCTGACACACACACAAGGGAACAAAAAATAAAACACTACCCAAACAGAAAAAAAAATACCACCAAACTATAACCAAATAAAAAGCATATATGCACACACACACAAAAAAAAATCTATGGAGTCCATTATATGTTGGTCAACTACTCCTGAGCATGAGGCCTTTCTTCATTGGAGAAAACCAGTTTTCCTTCTCCTAACATATATAAATGACAGTTTAGTTGTTACCTTCATCATGGTGACTACATACTCTCTCTCTCTCTGTCTCTCTCTTTCTCTGTCTCTCTGTCTCTCTCTGTCTCTGTCTGTCTGTCTGTCTCTCTCTCTCTCACACACACACACACATACACACTGTGTGTCTCTCTCCTCTTTTTCTCTGTCTCTCCCATTCACTTTTAAAAAATATAACATAACAAAATATAAGATAAACCAATAAACTATCATGTTGAAGTTAGACAAGCCAAACCAATAGAAAGAAAGGGACCCACGAGAAGCACAAGAATCAGAGACCCACTCCTTTGCATACAGGATGCCATAAAACTATACTGGAAGCCATAATGTAAGGACAGAGGACCTAGTATAGACATTGCAGGCCCTATGTATGCTGCTTTAGTCTCTGAGTTCATATGAGCATGGATCATGTTGATTTAGAGGGCCTTGTTTTCTAGGATTGAGTGTTCCAAGGTCTCTCACTGTCTGCATTATGTCTGACTGTGGATCTCTGTATTTGGTCCCATCTGCTGTAGAAGGAAGCTTCTCTAATGATAGCTAAACAAAGCACTGATCTATGAGTATAGCAGAATGTCATTAGGAGTCAATTTATTGCTATGTTCCTTTAGTAAAATAGCAGTTCTGGGTTTTCCCCCTAGGTCCCTGGGTTTCTAGTCCCAGCTACTTGGTCACCCAAGCAGTGCCAGATATAAGTTCTGTCTTGTAGAAGTGAGCCCAGTGTCAATTACTCCCACAAGCTTTGTGCCACCATGGCCCTAGCATTTCTTGCAGGTAGCATACCATTGTAGATAAAGGGTTTGTGGCTGGGTTGGTGTTTACATTCCTCTTTTGATAGTCTGCAGAGTACCTCCCTGAACCAAAGACATTAGAATGTAGAGATGAAGGCTCTATGTGGGTACCGGCTTGACATCTCCATGTTCAATAAGTTGTGTAGGTGTTGTCTTCAGCAATAGGGTCTTGCTGTCAGTTTGTGGAGAGCAATGTATGATCTTGGGAATGGCCTGGGTTGTTTGGGAGTTCCCATAGGACCCCTTTAGCTAACAGCTCAATTAGATGCAACCCAATCCTAGAACTGGAAATTTAGTTTGACGATGAGATGGCTAGTTGGGGCTATCTCCCCTATTATTCGTGTGTCTCTTCTTTTAATTTTGCTAATCTAAAATTATTTATTTCTTGTGTTTTCGTGGTTGTAATTAACTTATTTAGGTTGGAGTTTACTTACTTTCTGTAGGGCTGGATTTGTAGATAGATGGTATTTAAATTTGGTTTTGCCATGGAATGTCCTATTTTCCATCTGTGGTAATTGAATGTTTTGCTGGGCATAGCATTCTGGGCTGGGATCCTTGGTCTTTTAGAGTCTGCAGTACACAGGCCTTTATGGTTTTATGGAGTCTCCATGAAAACTCAGGTGTTATTCTAGTAGGTCTGCCTTTATATGCTACTTGGTGTTTTTCCCTTGTAGCTTTTAATATATTTTCTTTGTTCTGTATGCTTAGTGTTTTGATTATTGTTTGCTGAGAGGTCTTTCTTTTTTGATTCAATCTATTTGGTCTTCTATATACTTCTTTACCAGCCATCTCTTTTAGGTTAGAGGTTTTTTTTTCTGTGATTTCGTTGAACCTATTTTCTGTGTCTTTTATCTGAATTTCCTCTCCTTCCTCTATTCTTACCATTAGATTTGATCTTTCATTAATGTACCAGATTCCCTGGATATTTTGTGCCAGGAATTTCTTAGATTTAACATTTTCTTTGACTAAGGTATCCAATTTTTTGTCATATTGTAATGCCCTAGATTCTCTATTCCATGTCTTCTTTTATGTTGCTAAAGGTTGCCTCTGTGATTCCTGTCTGCATTCCTAAAGTTTTTTATTTTCAGATTTTCCTCAGATTGGGTTTACTACATTGATTCCCACTTTTTGGTCTTAAACTTTTTTATTCGTTTCTTCTCCCTGTTTGTGTTTCCATAGATTTCTTTAAGGCATTTATTTGTTTCCTGCTTTAAGGGCCTCTGCCATATTCATAAAAGCTAATCTAAGGTATTTTTCTTGTGCTTCAGTTATGTTGGAATATTCATGGCTTGCTGTGGTTGGGTTGTTGAGCTCTAGTGGAGACCATATTGTCTTAGTTGTTATTTTATTGTGTTTTTATGCTGACGTCTAGGCTTTTGGGATCTGGAAAATTGTTATTCTAGGTGCTGATATCTGGTCTTGTCTTTGTTGGGTAAGTGTTTTGTTCCTTGCTTCTGTTTCCTTTCTGGATTTTAGGAGTGTATGGCAGCTGTGTCTTTCCTATAGGAAAATCGTCTGGGGTCCTGATAGGTGTGGGCACTGGGTGTTCCAGGCCATTGCAACCTGAGACTTAGAAATGGGCATGGGCTAGGGGCAGTGCAGGGGCTTCACGTAGAGAGAAGAAGGCTGTGAGATTGTGCTTGGAGGAATGGAGTGGGAGGGGAAGATAGCAAGTTAGCCGACTTGCTTCCCTGGTCTAAGTGGCCTCTGTTCTCAGGGAGTGCCTGCTGGAGTTGGGGGCTGGGACAAAGCAATGAGTGGGGAAAACATTTGAAGGGAGAGATCTTGTGATCTGCTGGAGATGGGTTGGGGGGGGGAAGAGAGATTTGTTTTTCTGTTGCAGAGCTGGGGATAAGAGTAGTGTATTTGTTTTTGAGGACAGAAGGAGAAGTTAAGAACTGCAATTAGCCAACCTGCTTCCTTGCCCAGTGTAGCCTGAGGGTTCCTAGGGAGAGCCTGCTAAAGTTGTGGGGTGGGACTAAGCAATGAGTTAGGGGAGGAAGGTTAAGAGGGGAAGATCTATGAAATCCTCTAAAGATGAGTTTGGGGCTGGGAAGCTGCGGGATGAGACTGGGACATTTGGTTTGGAGGAGCAGAAGTAAAGAAAGGTCTTCATCTGACCTATCAGCTTCCCTTGCTAGAGTGGCCTGTGGGTTCCCAGGGAGTGTCTGCTAACGTTTGGGGGCTGTGCTAAAGCAATGAATGTTAGAATGAACTTTAGGGGAAGATCTGTGTGATCCATTGGAGATGGGAGTCAGGGAGGCTGCAGCTGGTTTTCTGCTATGGATATGGGAATAAAGCTGGAGACTGGATTTTGAAGAGGGGAGGCAGAGGTGCAGATCTGGACTTAGCCTACCTGTTTCTATGACCAGAGTGGCCTGAGTGAAGCTAACTAAACTCTTAAAGTAAAGCAAGAAAAAATATCCTTGACTTAGCCTTGGCAACAACTTTTTACATGTGACATCACAAGCTTAGACAACCAAAATTAAATAGGATAACATATCAAAAAGCACTTATGCAGTAAAAACAACCAACAGTGCGATAAAGGAACCTATGAATTAGGAGAAATTATTTACAAGTTATATATCCAATAAGTAGTAAATAATATAAATCTGTAAGGAGTTCTCATACAATATAGTAGCAAAACTATTTTAAACTTTAAAATGAGCATAGGATCCGAATAGTCATTGTTTAAAAAATAATAATATAATGGCCAACAGCTATATGAAAAATTGCTCAAAATCACTAATCACTGGGGAAATTCAAAAAAGCAACAATAAAAGCAACAATAAAGTTATACTCATTAAGATGACTATTTTCAAGAAAATACTAGATAATAAATAATTGAGGTTGTAGAGAACGGAGAACCACTGTATACTATTTATAGGATCATAAATTGTTATAGCTGTTATGTGTGGAGGTTTTGATTTCATCAAAATTGAAACTGTCATGATCCAGCAATCTTGCTTATGGTTATATACCATAAGGATATGAATTTGGCATGTCACAGAGATGCTGGCACTCCCTTGTTCACTGAAGCATTCTCACAGTACTCAATATATGAAGTATTAGTGGATTAATACATGGCAACAGAAATTGGTATGTGCATACGTATGCACATTTGTATGCGCATGTAATGGAGTATTATTTAGCTTTAAACAAATAGGAACATTGGCCAATTGCAACAGTGTACTTAACCTGGAGGATATTATGTAAAATCAAAACAGACCCAGAAAAATGTCACAGTTCCACTCCTATATTGAATACTAAAAATGTGAGTATGTAGATACACATTGTAGAACAGCAGTTATTAGAGGAGCATGGGGAAGCAAGGGAAATGTTGGCCAAAAAGTACAAAAATGCAGTAATATAAAACAAGCAAGGCTAATACAGCACATCTCTGTTGGGAATAATTCCATATTGGGCTTTGGGTTTGTTTTACTTTACACTAAAAACTTTTAAAAGTTTTTATTTTATTTTAATTATTTATTTATATATATGTACATATATATAATAAAGTATCTGTGCATCATATACATGCAGTGTCTGCAAAGGCCAAAGACAAGCAATAGATCTTCTGGAGTTGGAGTTAAAGATACATGTGAGCTGCCATGTGGGATTTGACAAGTGAACCTCAGGGTCCTCTGGAAGAATAACCAGTGCTCTTAATCACTGAGCCCTTTTCCTAGCCACAATAATTCTGTATTATATATAAGAAATTTGCCATGGGTAGATTTGAGGTACTATGACCACATACAAAAAGGTAACTATGAGAAGATCGCTATACAATTAATTAGCTCACCTGTAATTATCTCCTTACTGTCATATTGAATATGTTGTACATATGAGCACTGAACAATGCTGGGCATAGACATTAGAGGGAAATGCTTTGCTTTATATTTAACTTGAATGTGATATTCTTCCATAAATTTAGCTGTATCCTTGTTATTTTTATCGAAAACATTTTTTCATACATTATGATCATCCTTTTCCTTTCCCTCAGATCCTTTCTGCCCATTCATCTCCATGCTCTTTCTTTTCTCTTAACGAAGCACAAACACACTCTCACTGTCCCTCGTGTCTCTGTCTCTCTGTCCTTGTCTCTTTCTCTGTCTCTGTCTCTCTGTGCCTCTCTCTGTTTCTCTCTGGGTGTTTCTATCTCCCTTTCTCTCTCACACACACATCCAAACACACACCCCGTACAAAAATGGAATCCAAAATATAAAAGCAAGACAAAAAATGTCCAAACAATATGACACAAAAAGTATACAAAAATACCACTGAGTTTATTTTTGCTAGTCAACAACAACTCCTGAGCGTGTGGCCTACCCCGAACTGTGGTTTATATAACCAGTGAGACTCCATACCACCCCCTCTCACCACTGGGACCTTATTTGGCTTGAACTTGAGTAGGCCCTGAGTATGCTGACACAGTCTGTGAGTTCTTAATGTGTCTCAGGCCCTACCACTTTTAATAATTATTCTTCCTCTAAAAAATTTAAAAATACCAACACTTATTCTAGAATCATGGTTTTGTGACTAAGTGATGATTGTCCAAAATTCTTAATTGTGTGCTACCATTTTTCTATGTATTCATCAGTCATTCTGAGTACTCGGTACAGTAAAAGGCCTTTTTCCATTCAGCTTTCATTTGAGAATTCTAATTACAAAAGAAGTTTGCCTGCTTCTCCTCTCCTGCCCCTCTGTTGCTTTCACTTCCCCCTACTCTTCACCTCTAGTTTCTCAGTAGTTGGAAAGATTTTATGGCAGTCGCATTTTTCATACTTTAAAGTTGATTAAATTTAAAATAGGCTTGTATCACAGCTGTTTTTCTTTAAGAATGCACTGAGAGGTTAATTTAAATGTTTTATATTTTGATCACAGATGACTAATGATCAGATAATAATAGTATTCACACACGACTTATAGATAGTGTTAAAAATTACAAGCATCAAGGATACATAATTGTAAGCTTACTTTTGTTCTAAAGTTTCACGGATGGAGAATATGTAAATGACTCAAATTCCTTGTGCTTTTTTACTCCTTTATTTCTCCAGTGCTCAGAATCCATCTGAGAATGCCAGGTAGCTTTTTTACCATTGACCTACATACCCAACCTTTATAATCTCTTTTACTATTAGTTAAATCTTTAGGTTTCATCAATAGTGAACATGAGTTTAGTTATAAAGGTTAACTATTATAAAAGAATATAAACAATAATTACTAAATAAATATTACTAACATTATTTTTGTAAAGGTTGAAATTTGCCTTAAAGAGAGAACATAAATGTAATGAAAAGAAATTTTGATTTTGTTAGTCTTTTCTCTTGGGTCTTGGTCGCATTTACATAGAATTAGTTTTGCCTAGTAAGTCTTTGTTTTTAGTATTGGAATTCATTTTAAAAATCCTTAATGAACATCTACATAAAGCATGGTATATTTAATGGCTAGTAGATGAATGCTATTAATATGAGTGGGAGTATATGACATGCTTAGGTCGTACATTCCTTAAAATTCAGTTCTTCCAGCTTTTAAAAGTTGAAATAAGCACAGCACTCTAGGGCATATATTTTTAACTTACCTGTCTCCTAAAATGGAGAGACAGGTTGCCATTTTCTGCATATTGAATTTCTTTGGTATTTGTGCATGTTTGTCACATCCATTATCTTCAGTAGTATGTGATTTATTGTTTCTTTTGATATCCAGTTTCCTGAATTTGAAGCTTACAGGAAAATGGAGTAAAGCTTATATAAGGTCTGAATGTGCAGAATGGTGAGGAAAGAAGTAAAGTGATTCATTTTAATTATTGACATGAAACAACCTAGAATCATTTGGAACAATGTGTCAGTATCCATGGGGCTACACAGGTTCAAGCCAAATGGGGTCCCAGTGCAGAGAGGAGATGGTACGAAGTCTCACTGGTTATATTGACAGTTCAGGGTAGGCCACATGCTCAGTAGTTGTTGGCCAGCACAGATAAACTCTCTTGGCCTGTAAGCATGCCTGTGTAGAAGTGTGTGAATTAAGTTAATTGATGTGGCAAGGCCCAGCTGATTGTGAGTGGCATCATTCCCTAGGCATGAGGTACTGAACTGTGTAAGAGTGGAGAATTCAAGCTTTGTACAAGCAAGTAAGCATGCACGAATTAGTTTCTTTCTACTCTTGACTGTGGATGTTTGAAGTTCCTGCTTTAATTTCCCCACAGTGATAGGCCATGGCCTGAAATTGTGAACTGAAACCCCTTTCTAGCCAGGGTTGCTTTTTGTTAGGGTATTTTATCACAGCAACAGACATGAAACTGAGCAGACATTGAGAGTGGATGGTTTGGTTAGAGATTATCTGTTAGAGATTATCTGAAATAAGAGAGGTTTGTCATGACATTACATATAGATATCAAGAGTTTCCCTGGTTTTATATGTACAAATGAGCATACTTTCTCACTCTACTCTTCTGCATATGTCACGTTTTCATTGATTTAGATCTTTGGTATTTTGTAATGTATAACACTGACATATAATCCATTTATAGCTTAAGTAAAGACTATTGCTTGCCTTTCATGAGAGACTGGACCTAAGAAACATTCCTTTTCACTGAGTTGATTTGTATTTCAGATAGATATTTGTCAATTTTACAGATATCCATCTGGTGTTAATAGAGAAATTATTTTTTCATTTGTTTCTCTTTAGAAAAATTTAGTTTCTTAAGTTAACATACAAAGTATTGTATTGGTTTTATTATGACATTTTTGCACACATTTTGGTGTGCAAAATCCTTAAGGTTGATGTGCTATGCAGGTTTATGTATGGTTGTGGTTCATTGGAGTTATAGCTGGGTAGGACTATTAGTGACCTCTCTAGTAACTTGCACGGCCCCTTCTGGTACCATGGAAGCCAGTCTTCAGGGAAGAAGCTTTCAGATCAGATTGAGCTCAGAACCTGTAGTTTCTGTATCCAAAGTACATGACATCTTCAGCAATAGGGACTTACCTTCACTCTTAGAAGGCAACCAAGAGCAACTACAGAAGCCTGTAATATTCTGGACTTATCTTGGACTTCTCTGGCCAAGAACTCAAAAGGCTGACCTTCTCTTATTGGTCCATTTTACCCTACTATTAGCCCCCCTCTGATTACATGTTATATGTATTCCATTGATTTTTCCCCTTCCCACCCCTTACTTGTGATTTCTTCTCTCACGGTCCCTTATTTCATAATATACCTGCACCCCTCCCCCGGCTCTCACATACACAGACACACTTGTTTTGTAGAGATGAATTGGGAATAAAATCTAGGATCCACATGTGAGAGAATATATGCCATTTATCTTTCTGAGTCTGGCCTATTTCACTAAACACTATGATTTTACTTTTTTATTGTTGAGTGTGTGTGTGTGTGTGTGTGTGTGTGTATTGTTGAATGTATGTATGTGTATATATATATATATATATATATATATATATCTCACATTTTCTCTATCCATTAATCTATTATTAGACATCTAGCATGGCTCCATTTCCTGAGTATTGTGAACAGTTAAGCATGGGTATCAGAGTATATTATGGTAGGATTTAAGAGTCCTGTCCTGGATTGCTTCTCTGTTGCTGTGGTAAAACAGTGACCAAATGCAACTTGGGAAGGAAAGAGTTTATTTCATATGACTTAAACACCACAATCAAGATTGGATCATTGAGCAGGAACCTGGAGGCAGAGACTGATGCAGAGACCATGGAGGGATGCTGCTTACTGGCTTGCTCTCGATGGCTTGGTCAACCTTGTTTTTTAAACAACCCAGGACTACCTGCCCAGGGGTGGTACCTACTCACAGTGGGCTGGGCTCTTTCACATCAGCCATCAATCAAGGTAATTCCTCACAGACATGCCCACAGACCAGTCTGATGGAAGCAATTCCTCAATTGAGGGTTTCTTTTCTTAGGTGACTAATTTATGTTAAATTGACAAAAACTTACTGGCACAATTGAACCCTTGTCAACTTGATACTCTAACACATAACTACTAAATCATAAATTTCCATTTCTCATTTATCCTCAAGTTCTCATATTAACATCATAGTTCAAAACGTAGTATAATTTTAAAAGTCCTACTGCCTTTAAATTTTTAAACACTTTAAAGTCCAAAGTCTTAAAAAAAAAACAAAGTTCTTAACTGTAAGTTCCCGTAACAAAAACAAGTTAAATACTTTTTTATTCCTAAAGGGAATAACCAGAGCACAGTCATACTCAATCCTAAGTTCTTGGTTGTCATCCCAGTCCTGTCATTTACAATATCCCCAAGTCTTGTAGTATCTACTGCAACCTAGGCTTCCCGTTTACCAATGGCCTTCTGACCTCTCTTCAGGGACTTTGACTCTGTCACATGGTGTCAAGCCTCAGCTTTTCTCCATGACTTCAATCCCGAAGTATCCATGCTGCCAAAACCAGCATCATTAGAAACCTCTTAGTAACACTTTTGGCTGCCAGTATAAGATGTAGGGTAGCCATGGCTACACTGGACTATACTTTCTGTGTTCTGACCCCAAGGAAACAACTCCCCAGAAGATTTTACTTTAATGATTCTGAACTCTTAATCACAGCTGATTCTTCAACATGGATGACTAGTATCTAATGTCATAATGAAGCAAAGGTTTACTTCCACAGATTTTTCATCCACAACACTACACAAACAGCACCAATACATTCTTTGAAGGACTTTCCTTTATAAACTTCATAAGTCAAGCCTCCATCATTTACATTGGTTCCTTCAACGTTCTTATCTTTCAAGCTTCCATAAACCATCTCATTCAAAAACTTTTTATATCCCAAAGTTCTTAAAAAAAAAATTCTTCCAGAAATCCCCTTACCCTCAAAGGAAACAAAATAGTTAGGTCTATCACAGCAACATCCCATACCAATTTCTGTCTGATTTTGTGGTTTGCTTCTTGTTACTGTGATAAAACACTGGCCAAAAACATCTTAGAGAGGAAAGGGTTTGTTGGACTTACATGTCCTAATTATGATCAGCAAGGATTTAAGCATGGCAGAAGATAAAGCAGAGACAATGAAGCAATGCTGCTTACTAACTTGTTTTGCTTGGTTTGCTCGGGATGCTTTCTTACATAAACAAAGACCACCTGCCCAAGGATAGCGCTATCCACAGTAGGATGCCCCCCTCACATCACCTATTAATCAAGAAAATGCCTCCAAAGACTTGTCCATAGTATATTGAATATCTTCTTGATTTACTTTGCTAGGTTAGATGTGTTTGTACATTCATTTGTTTCTCCTAGACTTCCCAGTTCTTGTCAGAATATATGTTTTATAAATATTCTCTAATTATCTTCCTAATGCCCTGGAATCTGTTGTACCATGTTTCTTTTAAATATATATGCTTATTATTGTAGAACCTTTTTGTTTCTTTCAGCTAGTTTGATGTTTGTCAGCTGTGTTTACCTTGTAATAGAACCAATTCATGGTTGAATGATTCTATGTATTTTTAGTGTCTATTTCATTAACTTCTGTCCTAATCTTTATTATTTCTTGCTATTAACTGGGTCCTAGTTTGGCTTGTTCTTTTTCTGGGACTTTGAGGTATATCATTAGGTTATTTATGTGAGACACTTTTTTTTTAAATATAACTCCCTTAGCTGTAGACTTTCTGCTTAGATTGCCGTTAGCTGTACCACAAAGTTCCAGATAAGTTGCAATATCATTTTCATTTGACTCTGAAATTTTTATTGTTTTCCTTGTTTCTTCAATATCCTATTCTGTCAGTTCTCAAATACATTGTTCAGTATCAGATCAAGTATTTTGTAGTTTCTGTGGTTTCTCATAATATTAATTTCTAATTTTAGTCTACCATGTTCTGATTAGATACAAGACACGATTTCTTTTTATTTGTTTAGGCTTGTTTTGTGGCCTATAATGTGACCAATAATAGAGAAAGTTCTATAGGCTGTAGATAGCTATTTTCATCCAATTGATATATGGTGTGATTTAGCTCTGATGTTTGGTCTGTAGTTTGGAAAACCTATCTAAAGATGAGAATGTGATAATGCTGACTCCTATTGTGCTATCAGGACCTATATGACCTTTTAATGCCTTTCAGTATTTCTTTAATGAAGTTGTGAGTGCCATAAATACCTATAGTGGTTTTCTGTTCTTGTTAAATGGCCTTCTTTACTTTTTCTAAATGACTTTGGTTTGAAATCTACTTTATTAGCAGAATACCTTTTCTTTTTGGATTCTATTTGCTAAGTAGGTTAATTTACATCTTTTGATTGTTAGTTTGAGGATGTTCTCATGAGTGATCTATGTGTTTTAGAGACAACAAGTGATTAGATCTTGGTTTTGTGTTGTTGTTGTTGTTTAATCTAGCCACTTAGACATTTTAAATGGTGGGTTAAAGCCATAAGTTTTTAAGATTGTTATTGAGAGGGATTTGATATTAACTATGGATTTGTTGGTTATCATTCCATTTAATTAGGCACAAACCAGCAAGCTTCTTTCTAGCTCTCCTTTGTTCATTCATTCCTCCCATAAGATTAACATTTCTTATGTTGTTGTGGCTAAGATTGTCTTTCTTTTTTCTCTATATACCAAATTCCTATTCATTTTACTAATGCTGGTTCCTATGGTGTGAATTGTTTTTGTGCTTCTTTTGAAATTTTCTCACTTTTCTATGTATTTTAAAAATTACTTTTCGTAATATGGCCATCTTTGTTGGCAATTATTTTACTTTCAGATCTTGGGATACTTCATTCTATACATTGGTGATTTTTAAGGTTGATAATGTGATTTGATAATATTCTAATGTTTGTCTTAGGTGAGTTGCATTTTCATATTGTTGCTTTTCATATTGATTTTTTGATTTATGTTTTAAACATTTTGACTATGATATGTTATAGAGAGGTTGTATCTAGCCATGTCTAGTTGAATTTTTTTTTTATTTTGATGCCAATTTTCTTTTCTCCAGTATTAGGGAAATTTCTGTCATTGTTTCATTGAATAAATTGTGTATGCTTTTAGTACGTATTTCAGCTTCTTCTTTTACCTGGTAAATTCTTAGATTTGTTCTCTTAAACTTATCCCACAATTCTTGGAAATTTTGGTCATACTCATTAAAATGCATGTCTGAATAAATTATTGTCTTCCACCCCTGAATTTTGTTCTTCTGTATGGTCATGTCAGTTGGTGATAGTTTCTGCTTTTTCTTTTTTATGTTTGATTGATCTTTATTTCTAATACTAATTATTTTTCCCAGAGTTTCAGTTCCTTGCTGTATTTTTTTCTCCATGTTTTAAAATTTGTCCTCTAAATTGATGAGCACTCTATCCACTTTCTCATCTAGGTCTAGAATTGGTTTCTGTATTTTACTTATTTGTTTGAATCTTCTATATTGCCATTGAACCTTTTGAATGCTTGACTCTGAAATACATTTCTGATGCTTGCTTTCTGGTACTGAGGACTTGGGAGCTTCTGGCCATGACACAAGAAAACACAACAAAGAACCCCCCCACACACACACACGGAGGGGAGCTGGGATCAGTCCTAAAAGCTTATCCAGGCATGATACAAGCTAAAATAAAACAATTATTATAGTATAAAAGTCTAGAGTAAAATAACAAAAATAAGAAATAAAATAAATAGAAGACTACAGTCATTATCATTCCTAGTCAGCATGATGTGGCTATTCTGTCTTCCTGAATTGTCTTCTGTAGCAGTGTCTAAAGATGGGGAAGGTGGGAAAGTTTGCTTATCTCAGTAATTCAAACAAGTTAGATTTTTGTGTATATATTATACTTTCCTATAATTCCCCAGATTGAGACTCTTCACCTACTAGTTACAACTTTGTCTCTGGTATTTATGAGTTGTTCTTTCTACTAATTGAATTTCCTGTGACTATGGCTTTGAGGAAGTGTGGAAGGCCTGCCCACTGATTAGCTTCTTATTGGCAGCATCTGTTGGCTCTGCCATGTTGAGCATCTTTCTTCTTCCATTCCCCTAGCTTGCCCAAGCAGTGGGAGGGGTGGTGTCTTCTTAAGCTATTAACTCTAAGGTGTGTAGGAAAACAATTCTTAGCTCCAGACTCCTGTGTCTCACTTCTACATCTTTTACCCCAGTCTATGTTCCACTGGCCATATCTCTGGTTATATTATATTATATTGTATTATATCATGTCATATCATATCGTATCATATCGTATCCAAAACCTTGTTGTGTGTCTTTAGCCAAGTCTGTCTCTCTGCAACTTTTTCTTCTTGTCCAGGAGGAGAGAGTACCTGCTCAGCAGGTTACTCAAACTCTGGTCTGGCAGCATGCTGTGGCTAGGCACTGGTTGGTGTGTAAAAGCCATTTAAAAGAGAAGTGATGTTAAAGACTTTGGGAATTTTAAAAACAAAGATATAAAATAATAAGAACAAATAAAAAAGACAAGTAAAGGAGATGTGATGTGTAAATAAATCCACTTGGATATTTTAATAAGTGATAAAATTTAAGGCTTATCCACATTTTTGTCTTCTTAGGCATGTATTAAAGATGTAACCATCCCTGTTAATATTGACAGTGGTTTTACTTTTAGGTATGCTTCTGAACAAAAGAGTAATCTTAGAATGTTAGATATCCACTCTGAAATTCTATCCTAACTTTTTAATCTCTTTAATAGACTACAGAATCATTAAGAAATACTACACAGCAGAGATGGGGAAAAGACAATTCAAGACAGTTACTAGATGCTACAAAGGTAAGATTTAGCCAGCATTTCTACAGCTCTTAAGAAAAGCTTGCAAGCCCATGGAACATTTACCAATTTATGCTGCATATTTACCACATGTTTTACATTTCAGAAATACTTTCTTTTCTCTATTTTTTTTTTTATAAATACTGGCAGGAAGGTATTTTTCTATTAAGAATGCAGAAAGAAATCTTGGTATTATCTACCACTGGAGAAATCCGTCTGAATCCCATGAGATTAGTGCCAACTAGAGTAACATTTTTAGAAACCTTTTGTAAATGTAATGGCAGCTTGTTGACATCCAAATTTATCCTAATTTGTGACTGATACATAGAATATTGCCATTATTTCAAATGCAGAACATTACTTTACCTTAGAAGATGTTCAGATAAGAGAATGCCATGGGATTTTAAGTTTGTTAGAGCCCCGAGGATAAGTGATACTGAGTTTAAATATTGATGAGGCTTATTTTCATTGTTAATTTACGTGAAAGATAGCTTTCATAATTACCACTGCTTTAAAAGGAGCCATGTAAATGTCTATGATAGAAAAAGGACAAAAAGTTCTAAGGCTATTTGCATCCTGGGAACTTTATTTTTCCCTTTGTTCAGTAATTGTTTGCCATTAAGGCAAAAAGCATTGTTCTAATTTATGCAGAGACTGTACAAATGAATTTGTTTTCTACTATTAAATTAAATCTTTAAGTAGAAAATATGTTCAGTCATCTCATTATCCAAGATATTACTGAATTTGTTTATATTTCAGTCATCTACTTTATTGAAGACCTCATCATCTTATGTGATATTTACCAGAACCCTTATTAAAACTGTTACTTAGCCTTTTAGAGGAAAAAGGTCAGAAAAAGATCCTGTCAGAATAAAAATCACCCTTTGATGTTTTCCTCTTACCAAGTGCTTTAAGTCTTAATCTAAAAATCACTAACACATTTATGACAATTATTTTCTATGTCTCATTAGTACGAATAAGAAGATGCTTTTGCTTTTTAAAATTCTATTTTCATGTCTTAGCTCCAAGCTGATATGGTTCTACTGTATATAGTATCAGTATATATTCGTGTTCATAAAGAATTAAGTTCTTTGCATTAATTATTGATTGTTATAAATACTGAAAAAATATCATTCAGTTTATTCACTTCATTTAATACTTTTAATCATGAAAACTTTCAGTATTAGAAAATCTAAATATTAAGTCTATTTGTCATTATCTTATTAATTCTTACATTTTTCAAAATGATTTTATTTTATATATCTCTGACTTTAGCAATAACATTAAAGCCTATGAAAATTTTTTAGTAGGCAAGATATTATATAAGGCTACTTGGGAAAGTGTATGTAGCTCTTATTTTCTAAGTGAATCCAGAAGCATTGAAGTCTACTTTGCCTATATATAATATGTACTATAGAAGATAAAAATGACTTAAAAAGTATTGATCTTGGGTCATTGAAGTGCAGCCTTATTACAGTGAAATCCAATGTCTTAAAATTGTTCTTATTTTGGGTTTGTACCACAGTAAGAGCCAAGATTTTAAGCTCTACTAAATACAAAA